>NW_026973922.1:0-167294 GCF_034640455.1 Diachasmimorpha longicaudata | reverse complement strand
ACCGCGTGCAATAGCTTCGTCTCGTCGAACTACACGAGTGCAATGCGCCAAGTTTGCGTTTGAACGATTTTTCTTCGAGAAAAAGTCGATTATACATATGCGTTTTTACGACATCGTGGGAATCACTTTTTTTTGGCTGCACCTAGACAAAATCTGGCATCATATTCGGTTTCAGCACGCCGAATAACCAAGGAAACTGATGCAACATCGTTTTCTTCGCCACCACAGCTCACGAAAAACTCAATCATAGAAGTTGATATTCGTGTTCGATATGATGGCATATAACTTGAGTACACATTGTCGTAGGCCGATGAAACCGCGTGCAATAGCTCCGTCTCGTCGAACTACACGAGTGCAATGCGCCAAGTTTGCGTTTGAACGATTTGTCTTCGAGAAAAAGTCGATTATACATATGCGTTTTTACGACATCGTGGGAATCACTTTTTTTTGGCTGCACCTAGAGAAAATCTGGCATCATATTCGGTTTCAGCACGCCGAATAACCAAGGAAACTGATGCAACATCGTTTTCTTCGCCACCACAGCTCACGAAAAACTCAATCATAGAAGTTGATATTCGTGTTCGATATGATGGCATATAACTTGAGTACACATTGTCGTAGGCCGATGAAACCGCGTGCAATAGCTCCGTCTCGTCGAACTACACGAGTGCAATGCGCCAAGTTTGCGTTTGAACGATTTGTCTTCGAGAAAAAGTCGATTATACATATGCGTTTTTACGACATCGTGGGAATCACTTTTTTTTGGCTGCACCTAGACAAAATCTGGCATCATATTCGGTTTCAGCACGCCGAATATCCAAGGAAACTGATGCAACATCGTTTTCTTCGCGACCACAGCTCACGAAAAACTCAATCATAGAAGTTGATATTCGGGTTCGATATGATGGCATATAACTTGAGCTCACAGTGTCGTAGGCCGATGAAACCGCGTGCAATAGCTTCGTCTCGTCGAACTACACGAGTGCAATGCGCCAAGTTTGCGTTTGAACGATTTGTCTTCGAGAAAAAGTCGATTATACATATGCGTGTTTACGACATCGTGGGAATCACTTTTTTTTGGCTGCACCTAGACAAAATCTGGCATCATATTCGGTTTCAGCACGCCGAATAACCACGGAAACTGATGCAACATCGTTTTCTTCGCGACCACAGCTCACGAAAAACTCAATCATAGAAGTTGATATTCGGGTTCGATATGATGGCATATAACTTGAGCACACATTGTCGTAGGCCGATGAAACCGCGTGCAATAGCTTCGGCTCGTCGAACTACACGAGTGCAATGCGCCAAGTTTGCGTTTGAACGATTTGTCTTCGAGAAAAAGTCGATTATACATATGCGTGTTTACGACATCGTGGGAATCACTTTTTTTTGGCTGCACCTAGACAAAATCTGGCATCATATTCGGTTTCAGCACGCCGAATAACCAAGGAAACTGATGCAACATCGTTTTCTTCGCGACCACAGCTCACGAAAAACTCAATCGTAGAAGTTGATATTCGGGTTCGATATGATGGCATATAACTTGAGCACACATTGTCGTAGGCCGATGAAACCGCGTGCAATAGCTTCGTCTCGTCGAACTACACGAGTGCAATGCGCCAAGTTTGCGTTTGAACGATTTTTCTTCGAGAAAAAGTCGATTATACATATGCGTTTTTACGACATCGTGGGAATCACTTTTTTTTGGCTGCACCTAGACAAAATCTGGCATCATATTCGGTTTCAGCACGCCGAATAACCAAGGAAACTGATGCAACATCGTTTTCTTCGCCACCACAGCTCACGAAAAACTCAATCATAGAAGTTGATATTCGTGTTCGATATGATGGCATATAACTTGAGTACACATTGTCGTAGGCCGATGAAACCGCGTGCAATAGCTCCGTCTCGTCGAACTACACGAGTGCAATGCGCCAAGTTTGCGTTTGAACGATTTGTCTTCGAGAAAAAGTCGATTATACATATGCGTTTTTACGACATCGTGGGAATCACTTTTTTTTGGCTGCACCTAGAGAAAATCTGGCATCATATTCGGTTTCAGCACGCCGAATAACCAAGGAAACTGATGCAACATCGTTTTCTTCGCCACCACAGCTCACGAAAAACTCAATCATAGAAGTTGATATTCGTGTTCGATATGATGGCATATAACTTGAGTACACATTGTCGTAGGCCGATGAAACCGCGTGCAATAGCTCCGTCTCGTCGAACTACACGAGTGCAATGCGCCAAGTTTGCGTTTGAACGATTTGTCTTCGAGAAAAAGTCGATTATACATATGCGTTTTTACGACATCGTGGGAATCACTTTTTTTTGGCTGCACCTAGACAAAATCTGGCATCATATTCGGTTTCAGCACGCCGAATATCCAAGGAAACTGATGCAACATCGTTTTCTTCGCGACCACAGCTCACGAAAAACTCAATCATAGAAGTTGATATTCGGGTTCGATATGATGGCATATAACTTGAGCACACATTGTCGTAGGCCGATGAAACCGCGTGCAATAGCTTCGTCTCGTCGAACTACACGAGTGCAATGCGCCAAGTTTGCGTTTGAACGATTTGTCTTCGAGAAAAAGTCGATTATACATATGCGTGTTTACGACATCGTGGGAATCACTTTTTTTTGGCTGCACCTAGACAAAATCTGGCATCATATTCGGTTTCAGCACGCCGAATAACCACGGAAACTGATGCAACATCGTTTTCTTCGCGACCACAGCTCACGAAAAACTCAATCATAGAAGTTGATATTCGGGTTCGATATGATGGCATATAACTTGAGCACACATTGTCGTAGGCCGATGAAACCGCGTGCAATAGCTTCGGCTCGTCGAACTACACGAGTGCAATGCGCCAAGTTTGCGTTTGAACGATTTGTCTTCGAGAAAAAGTCGATTATACATATGCGTGTTTACGACATCGTGGGAATCACTTTTTTTTGGCTGCACCTAGACAAAATCTGGCATCATATTCGGTTTCAGCACGCCGAATAACCAAGGAAACTGATGCAACATCGTTTTCTTCGCGACCACAGCTCACGAAAAACTCAATCATAGAAGTTGATATTCGTGTTCGATATGATGGCATATAACTTGAGTACACATTGTCGTAGGCCGATGAAACCGCGTGCAATAGCTCCGTCTCGTCGAACTACACGAGTGCAATGCGCCAAGTTTGCGTTTGAACGATTTGTCTTCGAGAAAAAGTCGATTATACATATGCGTGTTTACGACATCGTGGGAATCACTTTTTTTTGGCTGCACCTAGAGAAAATCTGGCATCATATTCGGTTTCAGCACGCCGAATAACCAAGGAAACTGATGCAACATCGTTTTCTTCGCGACCACAGCTCACGAAAAACTCAATCATAGAAGTTGATATTCGTGTTCGATATGATGGCATATAACTTGAGTACACATTGTCGTAGGCCGATGAAACCGCGTGCAATAGCTCCGTCTCGTCGAACTACACGAGTGCAATGCGCCAAGTTTGCGTTTGAACGATTTGTCTTCGTGAAAAAGTCGATTATACATATGCGTTTTTACGACATCGTGGGAATCACTTTTTTTTGGCTGCACCTAGACAAAATCTGGCATCATATTCGGTTTCAGCACGCCGAATAGCCAAGGAAACTGATGCAACATCGTTTTCTTCGCGACCACAGCTCACGAAAAACTCAATCATAGAAGTTGATATGCGTGTTCGATATGATGGCATATAACTTGAGTACACATTGTCGTAGGCCGATGAAACCGCGTGCAATAGCTCCGTCTCGTCGAACTACACGAGTGCAATGCGCCAAGTTTGCGTTTGAACGATTTGTCTTCGAGAAAAAGTCGATTATACATATGCGTGTTTACCACATCGTGGGAACTACTTTTTTTTGGCTGCACCTAGACAAAATCTGGCATCATATTCGGTTTCAGCACGCCGAATAACCAAGGAAACTGATGCAACATCGTTTTCTTCGCGACCACAGCTCACGAAAAACTCAATCATAGAAGTTGATATTCGTGTTCGATATGATGGCATATAACTTGAGTACACATTGTCGTAGGCCGATGAAACCGCGTGCAATAGCTCCGTCTCGTCGAACTACACGAGTGCAATGCGCCAAGTTTGCGTTTGAACGATTTGTCTTCGTGAAAAAGTCGATTATACATATGCGTTTTTACGACATCGTGGGAATCACTTTTTTTTGGCTGCACCTAGACAAAATCTGGCATCATATTCGGTTTCAGCACGCCGAATAGCCAAGGAAACTGATGCAACATCGTTTTCTTCGCGACCACAGCTCACGAAAAACTCAATCATAGAAGTTGATATGCGTGTTCGATATGATGGCATATAACTTGAGTACACATTGTCGTAGGCCGATGAAACCGCGTGCAATAGCTCCGTCTCGTCGAACTACACGAGTGCAATGCGCCACGTTTGCGTTTGAACGATTTGTCTTCGAGAAAAAGTCGATTATACATATGCGTTTTTACGACATCGTGGGAATCACTTTTTTTTGGCTGCACCTAGACAAAATCTGGCATCATATTCGGTTTCAGCACGCCGAATATCCAAGGAAACTGATGCAACATCGTTTTCTTCGCGACCACAGCTCACGAAAAACTCAATCATAGAAGTTGATATTCGGGTTCGATATGATGGCATATAACTTGAGCACACATTGTCGTAGGCCGATGAAACCGCGTGCAATAGCTTCGTCTCGTCGAACTACACGAGTGCAATGCGCCAAGTTTGCGTTTGAACGATTTGTCTTCGAGAAAAAGTCGATTATACATATGCGTGTTTACCACATCGTGGGAATCACTTTTTTTTGGCTGCACCTAGACAAAATCTGGCATCATAATCGGTTTCAGCACGCCGAATAGCCAAGGAAACTGATGCAACATCGTTTTCTTCGCGACCACAGCTCACGAAAAACTCAATCATAGAAGTTGATATGCGTGTTCGATATGATGGCATATAACTTGAGTACACATTGTCGTAGGCCGATGAAACCGCGTGCAATAGCTCCGTCTCGTCGAACTACACGAGTGCAATGCGCCAAGTTTGCGTTTGAACGATTTGTCTTCGAGAAAAAGTCGATTATACATATGCGTTTTTACGACATCGTGGGAATCACTTTTTTTTGGCTGCACCTAGACAAAATCTGGCATCATATTCGGTTTCAGCACGCCGAATATCCAAGGAAACTGATGCAACATCGTTTTCTTCGCGACCACAGCTCACGAAAAACTCAATCATAGAAGTTGATATTCGGGTTCGATATGATGGCATATAACTTGAGCACACATTGTCGTAGGCCGATGAAACCGCGTGCAATAGCTTCGTCTCGTCGAACTACACGAGTGCAATGCGCCAAGTTTGCGTTTGAACGATTTGTCTTCGAGAAAAAGTCGATTATACATATGCGTGTTTACCACATCGTGGGAATCACTTTTTTTTGGCTGCACCTAGACAAAATCTGGCATCATATTCGGTTTCAGCACGCCGAATAACCAAGGAAACTGATGCAACATCGTTTTCTTCGCGACCACAGCTCACGAAAAACTCAATCATAGAAGTTGATATTCTGGTTCGATATGATGGCATATAACTTGAGCACACATTGTCGTAGGCCGATGAAACCGCGTGCAATAGCTCCGTCTCGTCGAACTACACGAGTGCAATGCGCCAAGTTTGCGTTTGAACGATTTGTCTTCGAGAAAAAGTCGATTATACATATGCGTTTTTACGACATCGTGGGAATCACTTTTTTTTGGCTGCACCTAGACAAAATCTGGCATCATATTCGGTTTCAGCACGCCGAATAACCAAGGAAACTGATGCAACATCGTTTTCTTCGCCACCACAGCTCACGAAAAACTCAATCATAGAAGTTGATATTCGTGTTCGATATGATGGCATATAACTTGAGTACACATTGTCGTAGGCCGATGAAACCGCGTGTAATAGCTCCGTCTCGTCGAACTACACGAGTGCAATGCGCCAAGTTTGCGTTTGAACGATTTGTCTTCGAGAAAAAGTCGATTATACATATGCGTTTTTACGACATCGTGGGAATCACTTTTTTTTGGCTGCACCTAGACAAAATCTGGCACCATATTCGGTTTCAGCACGCCGAATATCCAAGGAAACTAATGCAACATCGTTTTCTTCGCGACCACAGCTCACGAAAAACTCAATCATAGAAGTTGATATTCGGGTTCGATATGATGGCATATAACTTGAGCACACATTGTCGTAGGCCGATGAAACCGCGTGCAATAGCTTCGTCTCGTCGAACTACACGAGTGCAATGCGCCAAGTTTGCGTTTGAACGATTTGTCTTCGTGAAAAAGTCGATTATACATATGCGTTTTTACGACATCGTGGGAATCACTTTTTTTTGGCTGCACCTAGACAAAATCTGGCATCATATTCGGTTTCAGCACGCCGAATAACCAAGGAAACTGATGCAACATCGTTTTCTTCGCCACCACAGCTCACGAAAAACTCAATCATAGAAGTTGATATTCGTGTTCGATATGATGGCATATAACTTGAGTACACATTGTCGTAGGCCGATGAAACCGCGTGTAATAGCTCCGTCTCGTCGAACTACACGAGTGCAATGCGCCAAGTTTGCGTTTGAACGATTTGTCTTCGTGAAAAAGTCGATTATACATATGCGTTTTTACGACATCGTGGGAATCACTTTTTTTTGGCTGCACCTAGACAAAATCTGGCATCATATTCGGTTTCAGCACGCCGAATCGCCAAGGAAACTGATGCAACATCGTTTTCTTCGCGACCACAGCTCACGAAAAACTCAATCATAGAAGTTGATATGCGTGTTCGATATGATGGCATATAACTTGAGTACACATTGTCGTAGGCCGATGAAACCGCGTGCAATAGCTCCGTCTCGTCGAACTACACGAGTGCAATGCGCCACGTTTGCGTTTGAACGATTTGTCTTCGAGAAAAAGTCGATTATACATATGCGTTTTTACGACATCGTGGGAATCACTTTTTTTTGGCTGCACCTAGACAAAATCTGGCATCATATTCGGTTTCAGCACGCCGAATATCCAAGGAAACTGATGCAACATCGTTTTCTTCGCGACCACAGCTCACGAAAAACTCAATCATAGAAGTTGATATTCGGGTTCGATATGATGGCATATAACTTGAGCACACATTGTCGTAGGCCGATGAAACCGCGTGCAATAGCTTCGGCTCGTCGAACTACACGAGTGCAATGCGCCAAGTTTGCGTTTGAACGATTTGTCTTCGAGAAAAAGTCGATTATACATATGCGTTTTTACGACATCGTGGGAATCACTTTTTTTTGGCTGCACCTAGACAAAATCTGGCATCATATTCGGTTTCAGCACGCCGAATATCCAAGGAAACTGATGCAACATCGTTTTCTTCGCGACCACAGCTCACGAAAAACTCAATCATAGAAGTTGATATTCGGGTTCGATATGATGGCATATAACTTGAGCACACATTGTCGTAGGCCGATGAAACCGCGTGCAATAGCTTCGTCTCGTCGAACTACACGAGTGCAATGCGCCAAGTTTGCGTTTGAACGATTTGTCTTCGAGAAAAAGTCGATTATACATATGCGTGTTTACCACATCGTGGGAATCACTTTTTTTTGGCTGCACCTAGACAAAATCTGGCATCATATTCGGTTTCAGCACGCCGAATAGCCAAGGAAACTGATGCAACATCGTTTTCTTCGCGACCACAGCTCACGAAAAACTCAATCATAGAAGTTGATATGCGTGTTCGATATGATGGCATATAACTTGAGTACACATTGTCGTAGGCCGATGAAACCGCGTGCAATAGCTCCGTCTCGTCGAACTACACGAGTGCAATGCGCCAAGTTTGCGTTTGAACGATTTGTCTTCGAGAAAAAGTCGATTATACATATGCGTTTTTACGACATCGTGAGAATCACTTTTTTTTGGCTGCACCTAGACAAAATCTGGCATCATATTCGGTTTCAGCACGCCGAATATCCAAGGAAACTGATGCAACATCGTTTTCTTCGCGACCACAGCTCACGAAAAACTCAATCATAGAAGTTGATATTCGTGTTCGATATGATGGCATATAACTTGAGTACACATTGTCGTAGGCCGATGAAACCGCGTGCAATAGCTCCGTCTCGTCGAACTACACGAGTGCAATGCGCCAAGTTTGCGTTTGAACGATTTGTCTTCGAGAAAAAGTCGATTATACATATGCGTTTTTACGACATCGTGGGAATCACTTTTTTTTGGCTGCACCTAGACAAAATCTGGCATCATATTCGGTTTCAGCACGCCGAATAACCAAGGAAACTGATGCAACATCGTTTTCTTCGCGACCACAGCTCACGAAAAACTCAATCATAGAAGTTGATATTCGTGTTCGATATGATGGCATATAACTTGAGTACACATTGTCGTAGGCCGATGAAACCGCGTGCAATAGCTCCGTCTCGTCGAACTACACGAGTGCAATGCGCCAAGTTTGCGTTTGAACGATTTGTCTTCGAGAAAAAGTCGATTATACATATGCGTGTTTACGACATCGTGGGAATCACTTTTTTTGGCTGCACCTAGACAAAATCTGGCATCATATTCGGTTTCAGCACGCCGAATAACCAAGGAAACTGATGCAACATCGTTTTCTTCGCGACCACAGCTCACGAAAAACTCAATCATAGAAGTTGATATTCGGGTTCGATATGATGGCATATAACTTGAGTACACATTGTCGTAGGCCGATGAAACCGCGTGCAATAGCTTCGTCTCGTCGAACTACACCAGTGCAATGCGCCAAGTTTGCGTTTGAACGATTTGTCTTCGAGAAAAAGTCGATTATACATATGCGTGTTTACGACATCGTGGGAATCACTTTTTTTTGGCTGCACCTAGACAAAATCTGGCATCATATTCGGTTTCAGCACGCCGAATAACCAAGGAAACTGATGCAACATCGTTTTCTTCGCCACGACAGCTCACGAAAAACTCAATCATAGAAGTTGATATTCGTGTTCGATATGATGGCATATAACTTGAGTACACATTGTCGTAGGCCGATGAAACCGCGTGCAATAGCTCCGTCTCGTCGAACTACACGAGTGCAATGCGCCAAGTTTGCGTTTGAACGATTTGTCTTCGAGAAAAAGTCGATTATACATATGCGTTTTTACGACATCGTGGGAATCACTTTTTTTTGGCTGCACCTAGACAAAATCTGGCATCATATTCGGTTTCAGCACGCCGAATATCCAAGGAAACTGATGCAACATCGTTTTCTTCGCGACCACAGCTCACGAAAAACTCAATCATAGAAGTTGATATTCGGGTTCGATATGATGGCATATAACTTGAGCACACATTGTCGTAGGCCGATGAAACCGCGTGCAATAGCTTCGTCTCGTCGAACTACACGAGTGCAATGCGCCAAGTTTGCGTTTGAACGATTTGTCTTCGAGAAAAAGTCGATTATACATATGCGTGTTTACGACATCGTGGGAATCACTTTTTTTTGGCTGCACCTAGACAAAATCTGGCATCATATTCGGTTTCAGCACGCCGAATAACCACGGAAACTGATGCAACATCGTTTTCTTCGCGACCACAGCTCACGAAAAACTCAATCATAGAAGTTGATATTCGGGTTCGATATGATGGCATATAACTTGAGTACACATTGTCGTAGGCCGATGAAACCGCGTGTAATAGCTCCGTCTCGTCGAACTACACGAGTGCAATGCGCCAAGTTTGCGTTTGAACGATTTGTCTTCGAGAAAAAGTCGATTATACATATGCGTTTTTACGACATCGTGGGAATCACTTTTTTTTGGCTGCACCTAGACAAAATCTGGCATCATATTCGGTTTCAGCACGCCGAATATCCAAGGAAACTAATGCAACATCGTTTTCTTCGCGACCACAGCTCACGAAAAACTCAATCATAGAAGTTGATATTCGGGTTCGATATGATGGCATATAACTTGAGCACACATTGTCGTAGGCCGATGAAACCGCGTGCAATAGCTTCGTCTCGTCGAACTACACGAGTGCAATGCGCCAAGTTTGCGTTTGAACGATTTGTCTTCGTGAAAAAGTCGATTATACATATGCGTTTTTACGACATCGTGGGAATCACTTTTTTTTGGCTGCACCTAGACAAAATCTGGCATCATATTCGGTTTCAGCACGCCGAATCGCCAAGGAAACTGATGCAACATCGTTTTCTTCGCGACCACAGCTCACGAAAAACTCAATCATAGAAGTTGATATGCGTGTTCGATATGATGGCATATAACTTGAGTACACATTGTCGTAGGCCGATGAAACCGCGTGCAATAGCTCCGTCTCGTCGAACTACACGAGTGCAATGCGCCACGTTTGCGTTTGAACGATTTGTCTTCGAGAAAAAGTCGATTATACATATGCGTTTTTACGACATCGTGGGAATCACTTTTTTTTGGCTGCACCTAGACAAAATCTGGCATCATATTCGGTTTCAGCACGCCGAATATCCAAGGAAACTGATGCAACATCGTTTTCTTCGCGACCACAGCTCACGAAAAACTCAATCATAGAAGTTGATATTCGGGTTCGATATGATGGCATATAACTTGAGCACACATTGTCGTAGGCCGATGAAACCGCGTGCAATAGCTTCGGCTCGTCGAACTACACGAGTGCAATGCGCCAAGTTTGCGTTTGAACGATTTGTCTTCGAGAAAAAGTCGATTATACATATGCGTTTTTACGACATCGTGGGAATCACTTTTTTTTGGCTGCACCTAGACAAAATCTGGCATCATATTCGGTTTCAGCACGCCGAATATCCAAGGAAACTGATGCAACATCGTTTTCTTCGCGACCACAGCTCACGAAAAACTCAATCATAGAAGTTGATATTCGGGTTCGATATGATGGCATATAACTTGAGCACACATTGTCGTAGGCCGATGAAACCGCGTGCAATAGCTTCGTCTCGTCGAACTACACGAGTGCAATGCGCCAAGTTTGCGTTTGAACGATTTGTCTTCGAGAAAAAGTCGATTATACATATGCGTGTTTACCACATCGTGGGAATCACTTTTTTTTGGCTGCACCTAGACAAAATCTGGCATCATATTCGGTTTCAGCACGCCGAATAGCCAAGGAAACTGATGCAACATCGTTTTCTTCGCGACCACAGCTCACGAAAAACTCAATCATAGAAGTTGATATGCGTGTTCGATATGATGGCATATAACTTGAGTACACATTGTCGTAGGCCGATGAAACCGCGTGCAATAGCTCCGTCTCGTCGAACTACACGAGTGCAATGCGCCAAGTTTGCGTTTGAACGATTTGTCTTCGAGAAAAAGTCGATTATACATATGCGTTTTTACGACATCGTGAGAATCACTTTTTTTTGGCTGCACCTAGACAAAATCTGGCATCATATTCGGTTTCAGCACGCCGAATATCCAAGGAAACTGATGCAACATCGTTTTCTTCGCGACCACAGCTCACGAAAAACTCAATCATAGAAGTTGATATGCGTGTTCGATATGATGGCATATAACTTGAGTACACATTGTCGTAGGCCGATGAAACCGCGTGCAATAGCTCCGTCTCGTCGAACTACACGAGTGCAATGCGCCACGTTTGCGTTTGAACGATTTGTCTTCGAGAAAAAGTCGATTATACATATGCGTTTTTACGACATCGTGGGAATCACTTTTTTTTGGCTGCACCTAGACAAAATCTGGCATCATATTCGGTTTCAGCACGCCGAATATCCAAGGAAACTGATGCAACATCGTTTTCTTCGCGACCACAGCTCACGAAAAACTCAATCATAGAAGTTGATATTCGGGTTCGATATGATGGCATATAACTTGAGCACACATTGTCGTAGGCCGATGAAACCGCGTGCAATAGCTCCGTCTCGTCGAACTACACGAGTGCAATGCGCCAAGTTTGCGTTTGAACGATTTGTCTTCGAGAAAAAGTCGATTATACATATGCGTGTTTACGACATCGTGGGAATCACTTTTTTTTGGCTGCACCTAGACAAAATCTGGCATCATATTCGGTTTCAGCACGCCGAATATCCAAGGAAACTGATGCAACATCGTTTTCTTCGCGACCACAGCTCACGAAAAACTCAATCATAGAAGTTGATATTCGTGTTCGATATGATGGCATATAACTTGAGTACACATTGTCGTAGGCCGATGAAACCGCGTGCAATAGTTTCGTCTCGTCGAACTACACGAGTGCAATGCGCCAAGTTTGCGTTTGAACGATTTGTCTTCGAGAAAAAGTCGATTATACATATGCGTGTTTACGACATCGTGGGAATCACTTTTTTTGGCTGCACCTAGACAAAATCTGGCATCATATTCGGTTTCAGCACGCCGAATAACCAAGGAAACTGATGCAACATCGTTTTCTTCGCGACCACAGCTCACGAAAAACTCAATCATAGAAGTTGATATTCGGGTTCGATATGATGGCATATAACTTGAGTACACATTGTCGTAGGCCGATGAAACCGCGTGCAATAGCTTCGTCTCGTCGAACTACACCAGTGCAATGCGCCAAGTTTGCGTTTGAACGATTTGTCTTCGAGAAAAAGTCGATTATACATATGCGTGTTTACGACATCGTGGGAATCACTTTTTTTTGGCTGCACCTAGACAAAATCTGGCATCATATTCGGTTTCAGCACGCCGAATATCCAAGGAAACTGATGCAACATCGTTTTCTTCGCGACCACAGCTCACGAAAAACTCAATCATAGAAGTTGATATTCGTGTTCGATATGATGGCATATAACTTGAGTACACATTGTCGTAGGCCGATGAAACCGCGTGCAATAGCTCCGTCTCGTCGAACTACACGAGTGCAATGCGCCAAGTTTGCGTTTGAACGATTTGTCTTCGAGAAAAAGTCGATTATACATATGCGTGTTTACGACATCGTGGGAATCACTTTTTTTTGGCTGCACCTAGACAAAATCTGGCATCATATTCGGTTTCAGCACGCCGAATATCCAAGGAAACTGATGCAACATCGTTTTCTTCGCGACCACAGCTCACGAAAAACTCAATCATAGAAGTTGATATTCGTGTTCGATATGATGGCATATAACTTGAGTACACATTGTCGTAGGCCGATGAAACCGCGTGCAATAGTTTCGTCTCGTCGAACTACACGAGTGCAATGCGCCAAGTTTGCGTTTGAACGATTTGTCTTCGAGAAAAAGTCGATTATACATATGCGTGTTTACGACATCGTGGGAATCACTTTTTTTGGCTGCACCTAGACAAAATCTGTCATCATATTCGGTTTCAGCACGCCGAATAACCAAGGAAACTGATGCAACATCGTTTTCTTCGCGACCACAGCTCACGAAAAACTCAATCATAGAAGTTGATATTCGGGTTCGATATGATGGCATATAACTTGAGTACACATTGTCGTAGGCCGATGAAACCGCGTGCAATAGCTTCGTCTCGTCGAACTACACGAGTGCAATGCGCCAAGTTTGCGTTTGAACGATTTGTCTTCGAGAAAAAGTCGATTATACATATGCGTGTTTACGACATCGTGGGAATCACTTTTTTTTGGCTGCACCTAGACAAAATCTGGCATCATATTCGGTTTCAGCACGCCGAATATCCAAGGAAACTGATGCAACATCGTTTTCTTCGCGACCACAGCTCACGAAAAACTCAATCATAGAAGTTGATATTCGGGTTCGATATGATGGCATATAACTTGAGTACACATTGTCGTAGGTCGATGAAACCGCGTGCAATAGCTTCGTCTCGTCGAACTACACCAGTGCAATGCGCCAAGTTTGCGTTTGAACGATTTGTCTTCGAGAAAAAGTCGATTATACATATGCGTGTTTACGACATCGTGGGAATCACTTTTTTTTGGCTGCACCTAGACAAAATCTGGCATCATATTCAGTTTCAGCACGCCGAATAACCAAGGAAACTGATGCAACATCGTTTTCTTCGCGACCACAGCTCATGAAAAACTCAATCATAGAAGTTGATATTCGGGTTCGATATGATGGCATATAACTTGAGCACACATTCTCGTAGGCCGATGAAACCGCGTGCAATAGCTTCGTCTCGTCGAACTACACCAGTGCAATGCGCCAAGTTTGCGTTTGAACGATTTGTCTTCGAGAAAAAGTCGATTATACATATGCGTGTTTACGACATCGTGGGAATCACTTTTTTTTGGCTGCACCTAGACAAAATCTGGCATCATATTCGGTTTCAGCACGCCGAATATCCAAGGAAACTGATGCAACATCGTTTTCTTCGCGACCACAGCTCACGAAAAACTCAATCATAGAAGTTGATATTCGGGTTCGATATGATGGCATATAACTTGAGTACACATTGTCGTAGGTCGATGAAACCGCGTGCAATAGCTTCGTCTCGTCGAACTACACCAGTGCAATGCGCCAAGTTTGCGTTTGAACGATTTGTCTTCGAGAAAAAGTCGATTATACATATGCGTGTTTACGACATCGTGGGAATCACTTTTTTTGGCTGCACCTAGACAAAATCTGGCATCATATTCGGTTTCAGCACGCCGAATAACCAAGGAAACTGATGCAACATCGTTTTCTTCGCGACCACAGCTCACGAAAAACTCAATCATAGAAGTTGATATTCGGGTTCGATATGATGGCATATAACTTGAGTACACATTGTCGTAGGCCGATGAAACCGCGTGCAATAGCTTCGTCTCGTCGAACTACACCAGTGCAATGCGCCAAGTTTGCGTTTGAACGATTTGTCTTCGAGAAAAAGTCGATTATACATATGCGTGTTTACGACATCGTGGGAATCACTTTTTTTTGGCTGCACCTAGACAAAATCTGGCATCATATTCGGTTTCAGCACGCCGAATATCCAAGGAAACTGATGCAACATCGTTTTCTTCGCGACCACAGCTCACGAAAAACTCAATCATAGAAGTTGATATTCGTGTTCGATATGATGGCATATAACTTGAGTACACATTGTCGTAGGCCGATGAAACCGCGTGCAATAGCTCCGTCTCGTCGAACTACACGAGTGCAATGCGCCAAGTTTGCGTTTGAACGATTTGTCTTCGAGAAAAAGTCGATTATACATATGCGTTTTTACGACATCGTGGGAATCACTTTTTTTTGGCTGCACCTAGACAAAATCTGGCATCATATTCGGTTTCAGCACGCCGAATAACCAAGGAAACTGATGCAACATCGTTTTCTTCGCGACCACAGCTCACGAAAAACTCAATCATAGAAGTTGATATTCGTGTTCGATATGATGGCATATAACTTGAGTACACATTGTCGTAGGCCGATGAAACCGCGTGCAATAGCTCCGTCTCGTCGAACTACACGAGTGCAATGCGCCAAGTTTGCGTTTGAACGATTTGTCTTCGAGAAAAAGTCGATTATACATATGCGTGTTTACGACATCGTGGGAATCACTTTTTTTGGCTGCACCTAGACAAAATCTGGCATCATATTCGGTTTCAGCACGCCGAATAACCAAGGAAACTGATGCAACATCGTTTTCTTCGCGACCACAGCTCACGAAAAACTCAATCATAGAAGTTGATATTCGGGTTCGATATGATGGCATATAACTTGAGTACACATTGTCGTAGGCCGATGAAACCGCGTGCAATAGCTTCGTCTCGTCGAACTACACCAGTGCAATGCGCCAAGTTTGCGTTTGAACGATTTGTCTTCGAGAAAAAGTCGATTATACATATGCGTGTTTACGACATCGTGGGAATCACTTTTTTTTGGCTGCACCTAGACAAAATCTGGCATCATATTCGGTTTCAGCACGCCGAATAACCAAGGAAACTGATGCAACATCGTTTTCTTCGCCACGACAGCTCACGAAAAACTCAATCATAGAAGTTGATATTCGTGTTCGATATGATGGCATATAACTTGAGTACACATTGTCGTAGGCCGATGAAACCGCGTGCAATAGCTCCGTCTCGTCGAACTACACGAGTGCAATGCGCCAAGTTTGCGTTTGAACGATTTGTCTTCGAGAAAAAGTCGATTATACATATGCGTTTTTACGACATCGTGGGAATCACTTTTTTTTGGCTGCACCTAGACAAAATCTGGCATCATATTCGGTTTCAGCACGCCGAATATCCAAGGAAACTGATGCAACATCGTTTTCTTCGCGACCACAGCTCACGAAAAACTCAATCATAGAAGTTGATATTCGGGTTCGATATGATGGCATATAACTTGAGCACACATTGTCGTAGGCCGATGAAACCGCGTGCAATAGCTTCGTCTCGTCGAACTACACGAGTGCAATGCGCCAAGTTTGCGTTTGAACGATTTGTCTTCGAGAAAAAGTCGATTATACATATGCGTGTTTACGACATCGTGGGAATCACTTTTTTTTGGCTGCACCTAGACAAAATCTGGCATCATATTCGGTTTCAGCACGCCGAATAACCACGGAAACTGATGCAACATCGTTTTCTTCGCGACCACAGCTCACGAAAAACTCAATCATAGAAGTTGATATTCGGGTTCGATATGATGGCATATAACTTGAGCACACATTGTCGTAGGCCGATGAAACCGCGTGCAATAGCTTCGGCTCGTCGAACTACACGAGTGCAATGCGCCAAGTTTGCGTTTGAACGATTTGTCTTCGAGAAAAAGTCGATTATACATATGCGTGTTTACGACATCGTGGGAATCACTTTTTTTTGGCTGCACCTAGACAAAATCTGGCATCATATTCGGTTTCAGCACGCCGAATAACCAAGGAAACTGATGCAACATCGTTTTCTTCGCGACCACAGCTCACGAAAAACTCAATCGTAGAAGTTGATATTCGGGTTCGATATGATGGCATATAACTTGAGCAGACATTGTCGTAGGCCGATGAAACCGCGTGCAATAGCTTCGTCTCGTCGAACTACACGAGTGCAATGCGCCAAGTTTGCGTTTGAACGATTTTTCTTCGAGAAAAAGTCGATTATACATATGCGTTTTTACGACATCGTGGGAATCACTTTTTTTTGGCTGCACCTAGACAAAATCTGGCATCATATTCGGTTTCAGCACGCCGAATATCAAAGGAAACTGATGCAACATCGTTTTCTTCGCGACCACAGCTCACGAAAAACTCAATCATAGAAGTTGATATTCGGGTTCGATATGATGGCATATAACTTGAGCACACATTGTCGTAGGCCGATGAAACCGCGTGCAATAGCTTCGTCTCGTCGAACTACACGAGTGCAATGCGCCAAGTTTGCGTTTGAACGATTTGTCTTCGAGAAAAAGTCGATTATACATATGCGTGTTTACGACATCGTGGGAATCACTTTTTTTTGGCTGCACCTAGACAAAATCTGGCATCATATTCGGTTTCAGCACGCCGAATAACCACGGAAACTGATGCAACATCGTTTTCTTCGCGACCACAGCTCACGAAAAACTCAATCATAGAAGTTGATATTCGGGTTCGATATGATGGCATATAACTTGAGCACACATTGTCGTAGGCCGATGAAACCGCGTGCAATAGCTTCGGCTCGTCGAACTACACGAGTGCAATGCGCCAAGTTTGCGTTTGAACGATTTGTCTTCGAGAAAAAGTCGATTATACATATGCGTGTTTACGACATCGTGGGAATCACTTTTTTTTGGCTGCACCTAGACAAAATCTGGCATCATATTCGGTTTCAGCTCGCCGAATAACCAAGGAAACTGATGCAACATCGTTTTCTTCGCGACCACAGCTCACGAAAAACTCAATCGTAGAAGTTGATATTCGGGTTCGATATGATGGCATATAACTTGAGCACACATTGTCGTAGGCCGATGAAACCGCGTGCAATAGCTTCGTCTCGTCGAACTACACGAGTGCAATGCGCCAAGTTTGCGTTTGAACGATTTTTCTTCGAGAAAAAGTCGATTATACATATGCGTTTTTACGACATCGTGGGAATCACTTTTTTTTGGCTGCACCTAGACAAAATCTGGCATCATATTCGGTTTCAGCACGCCGAATAACCAAGGAAACTGATGCAACATCGTTTTCTTCGCCACCACAGCTCACGAAAAACTCAATCATAGAAGTTGATATTCGTGTTCGATATGATGGCATATAACTTGAGTACACATTGTCGTAGGCCGATGAAACCGCGTGCAATAGCTCCGTCTCGTCGAACTACACGAGTGCAATGCGCCAAGTTTGCGTTTGAACGATTTGTCTTCGAGAAAAAGTCGATTATACATATGCGTTTTTACGACATCGTGGGAATCACTTTTTTTTGGCTGCACCTAGAGAAAATCTGGCATCATATTCGGTTTCAGCACGCCGAATAACCAAGGAAACTGATGCAACATCGTTTTCTTCGCCACCACAGCTCACGAAAAACTCAATCATAGAAGTTGATATTCGTGTTCGATATGATGGCATATAACTTGAGTACACATTGTCGTAGGCCGATGAAACCGCGTGCAATAGCTCCGTCTCGTCGAACTACACGAGTGCAATGCGCCAAGTTTGCGTTTGAACGATTTGTCTTCGAGAAAAAGTCGATTATACATATGCGTTTTTACGACATCGTGGGAATCACTTTTTTTTGGCTGCACCTAGACAAAATCTGGCATCATATTCGGTTTCAGCACGCCGAATATCCAAGGAAACTGATGCAACATCGTTTTCTTCGCGACCACAGCTCACGAAAAACTCAATCATAGAAGTTGATATTCGGGTTCGATATGATGGCATATAACTTGAGCTCACAGTGTCGTAGGCCGATGAAACCGCGTGCAATAGCTTCGTCTCGTCGAACTACACGAGTGCAATGCGCCAAGTTTGCGTTTGAACGATTTGTCTTCGAGAAAAAGTCGATTATACATATGCGTGTTTACGACATCGTGGGAATCACTTTTTTTTGGCTGCACCTAGACAAAATCTGGCATCATATTCGGTTTCAGCACGCCGAATAACCACGGAAACTGATGCAACATCGTTTTCTTCGCGACCACAGCTCACGAAAAACTCAATCATAGAAGTTGATATTCGGGTTCGATATGATGGCATATAACTTGAGCACACATTGTCGTAGGCCGATGAAACCGCGTGCAATAGCTTCGGCTCGTCGAACTACACGAGTGCAATGCGCCAAGTTTGCGTTTGAACGATTTGTCTTCGAGAAAAAGTCGATTATACATATGCGTGTTTACGACATCGTGGGAATCACTTTTTTTTGGCTGCACCTAGACAAAATCTGGCATCATATTCGGTTTCAGCACGCCGAATAACCAAGGAAACTGATGCAACATCGTTTTCTTCGCGACCACAGCTCACGAAAAACTCAATCGTAGAAGTTGATATTCGGGTTCGATATGATGGCATATAACTTGAGCACACATTGTCGTAGGCCGATGAAACCGCGTGCAATAGCTTCGTCTCGTCGAACTACACGAGTGCAATGCGCCAAGTTTGCGTTTGAACGATTTTTCTTCGAGAAAAAGTCGATTATACATATGCGTTTTTACGACATCGTGGGAATCACTTTTTTTTGGCTGCACCTAGACAAAATCTGGCATCATATTCGGTTTCAGCACGCCGAATAACCAAGGAAACTGATGCAACATCGTTTTCTTCGCCACCACAGCTCACGAAAAACTCAATCATAGAAGTTGATATTCGTGTTCGATATGATGGCATATAACTTGAGTACACATTGTCGTAGGCCGATGAAACCGCGTGCAATAGCTCCGTCTCGTCGAACTACACGAGTGCAATGCGCCAAGTTTGCGTTTGAACGATTTGTCTTCGAGAAAAAGTCGATTATACATATGCGTTTTTACGACATCGTGGGAATCACTTTTTTTTGGCTGCACCTAGAGAAAATCTGGCATCATATTCGGTTTCAGCACGCCGAATAACCAAGGAAACTGATGCAACATCGTTTTCTTCGCCACCACAGCTCACGAAAAACTCAATCATAGAAGTTGATATTCGTGTTCGATATGATGGCATATAACTTGAGTACACATTGTCGTAGGCCGATGAAACCGCGTGCAATAGCTCCGTCTCGTCGAACTACACGAGTGCAATGCGCCAAGTTTGCGTTTGAACGATTTGTCTTCGAGAAAAAGTCGATTATACATATGCGTTTTTACGACATCGTGGGAATCACTTTTTTTTGGCTGCACCTAGACAAAATCTGGCATCATATTCGGTTTCAGCACGCCGAATATCCAAGGAAACTGATGCAACATCGTTTTCTTCGCGACCACAGCTCACGAAAAACTCAATCATAGAAGTTGATATTCGGGTTCGATATGATGGCATATAACTTGAGCACACATTGTCGTAGGCCGATGAAACCGCGTGCAATAGCTTCGTCTCGTCGAACTACACGAGTGCAATGCGCCAAGTTTGCGTTTGAACGATTTGTCTTCGAGAAAAAGTCGATTATACATATGCGTGTTTACGACATCGTGGGAATCACTTTTTTTTGGCTGCACCTAGACAAAATCTGGCATCATATTCGGTTTCAGCACGCCGAATAACCACGGAAACTGATGCAACATCGTTTTCTTCGCGACCACAGCTCACGAAAAACTCAATCATAGAAGTTGATATTCGGGTTCGATATGATGGCATATAACTTGAGCACACATTGTCGTAGGCCGATGAAACCGCGTGCAATAGCTTCGGCTCGTCGAACTACACGAGTGCAATGCGCCAAGTTTGCGTTTGAACGATTTGTCTTCGAGAAAAAGTCGATTATACATATGCGTGTTTACGACATCGTGGGAATCACTTTTTTTTGGCTGCACCTAGACAAAATCTGGCATCATATTCGGTTTCAGCACGCCGAATAACCAAGGAAACTGATGCAACATCGTTTTCTTCGCGACCACAGCTCACGAAAAACTCAATCATAGAAGTTGATATTCGTGTTCGATATGATGGCATATAACTTGAGTACACATTGTCGTAGGCCGATGAAACCGCGTGCAATAGCTCCGTCTCGTCGAACTACACGAGTGCAATGCGCCAAGTTTGCGTTTGAACGATTTGTCTTCGAGAAAAAGTCGATTATACATATGCGTGTTTACGACATCGTGGGAATCACTTTTTTTTGGCTGCACCTAGAGAAAATCTGGCATCATATTCGGTTTCAGCACGCCGAATAACCAAGGAAACTGATGCAACATCGTTTTCTTCGCGACCACAGCTCACGAAAAACTCAATCATAGAAGTTGATATTCGTGTTCGATATGATGGCATATAACTTGAGTACACATTGTCGTAGGCCGATGAAACCGCGTGCAATAGCTCCGTCTCGTCGAACTACACGAGTGCAATGCGCCAAGTTTGCGTTTGAACGATTTGTCTTCGTGAAAAAGTCGATTATACATATGCGTTTTTACGACATCGTGGGAATCACTTTTTTTTGGCTGCACCTAGACAAAATCTGGCATCATATTCGGTTTCAGCACGCCGAATAGCCAAGGAAACTGATGCAACATCGTTTTCTTCGCGACCACAGCTCACGAAAAACTCAATCATAGAAGTTGATATGCGTGTTCGATATGATGGCATATAACTTGAGTACACATTGTCGTAGGCCGATGAAACCGCGTGCAATAGCTCCGTCTCGTCGAACTACACGAGTGCAATGCGCCAAGTTTGCGTTTGAACGATTTGTCTTCGAGAAAAAGTCGATTATACATATGCGTGTTTACCACATCGTGGGAACTACTTTTTTTTGGCTGCACCTAGACAAAATCTGGCATCATATTCGGTTTCAGCACGCCGAATAACCAAGGAAACTGATGCAACATCGTTTTCTTCGCGACCACAGCTCACGAAAAACTCAATCATAGAAGTTGATATTCGTGTTCGATATGATGGCATATAACTTGAGTACACATTGTCGTAGGCCGATGAAACCGCGTGCAATAGCTCCGTCTCGTCGAACTACACGAGTGCAATGCGCCAAGTTTGCGTTTGAACGATTTGTCTTCGTGAAAAAGTCGATTATACATATGCGTTTTTACGACATCGTGGGAATCACTTTTTTTTGGCTGCACCTAGACAAAATCTGGCATCATATTCGGTTTCAGCACGCCGAATAGCCAAGGAAACTGATGCAACATCGTTTTCTTCGCGACCACAGCTCACGAAAAACTCAATCATAGAAGTTGATATGCGTGTTCGATATGATGGCATATAACTTGAGTACACATTGTCGTAGGCCGATGAAACCGCGTGCAATAGCTCCGTCTCGTCGAACTACACGAGTGCAATGCGCCACGTTTGCGTTTGAACGATTTGTCTTCGAGAAAAAGTCGATTATACATATGCGTTTTTACGACATCGTGGGAATCACTTTTTTTTGGCTGCACCTAGACAAAATCTGGCATCATATTCGGTTTCAGCACGCCGAATATCCAAGGAAACTGATGCAACATCGTTTTCTTCGCGACCACAGCTCACGAAAAACTCAATCATAGAAGTTGATATTCGGGTTCGATATGATGGCATATAACTTGAGCACACATTGTCGTAGGCCGATGAAACCGCGTGCAATAGCTTCGTCTCGTCGAACTACACGAGTGCAATGCGCCAAGTTTGCGTTTGAACGATTTGTCTTCGAGAAAAAGTCGATTATACATATGCGTGTTTACCACATCGTGGGAATCACTTTTTTTTGGCTGCACCTAGACAAAATCTGGCATCATAATCGGTTTCAGCACGCCGAATAGCCAAGGAAACTGATGCAACATCGTTTTCTTCGCGACCACAGCTCACGAAAAACTCAATCATAGAAGTTGATATGCGTGTTCGATATGATGGCATATAACTTGAGTACACATTGTCGTAGGCCGATGAAACCGCGTGCAATAGCTCCGTCTCGTCGAACTACACGAGTGCAATGCGCCAAGTTTGCGTTTGAACGATTTGTCTTCGAGAAAAAGTCGATTATACATATGCGTTTTTACGACATCGTGGGAATCACTTTTTTTTGGCTGCACCTAGACAAAATCTGGCATCATATTCGGTTTCAGCACGCCGAATATCCAAGGAAACTGATGCAACATCGTTTTCTTCGCGACCACAGCTCACGAAAAACTCAATCATAGAAGTTGATATTCGGGTTCGATATGATGGCATATAACTTGAGCACACATTGTCGTAGGCCGATGAAACCGCGTGCAATAGCTTCGTCTCGTCGAACTACACGAGTGCAATGCGCCAAGTTTGCGTTTGAACGATTTGTCTTCGAGAAAAAGTCGATTATACATATGCGTGTTTACCACATCGTGGGAATCACTTTTTTTTGGCTGCACCTAGACAAAATCTGGCATCATATTCGGTTTCAGCACGCCGAATAACCAAGGAAACTGATGCAACATCGTTTTCTTCGCGACCACAGCTCACGAAAAACTCAATCATAGAAGTTGATATTCTGGTTCGATATGATGGCATATAACTTGAGCACACATTGTCGTAGGCCGATGAAACCGCGTGCAATAGCTCCGTCTCGTCGAACTACACGAGTGCAATGCGCCAAGTTTGCGTTTGAACGATTTGTCTTCGAGAAAAAGTCGATTATACATATGCGTTTTTACGACATCGTGGGAATCACTTTTTTTTGGCTGCACCTAGACAAAATCTGGCATCATATTCGGTTTCAGCACGCCGAATAACCAAGGAAACTGATGCAACATCGTTTTCTTCGCCACCACAGCTCACGAAAAACTCAATCATAGAAGTTGATATTCGTGTTCGATATGATGGCATATAACTTGAGTACACATTGTCGTAGGCCGATGAAACCGCGTGTAATAGCTCCGTCTCGTCGAACTACACGAGTGCAATGCGCCAAGTTTGCGTTTGAACGATTTGTCTTCGAGAAAAAGTCGATTATACATATGCGTTTTTACGACATCGTGGGAATCACTTTTTTTTGGCTGCACCTAGACAAAATCTGGCACCATATTCGGTTTCAGCACGCCGAATATCCAAGGAAACTAATGCAACATCGTTTTCTTCGCGACCACAGCTCACGAAAAACTCAATCATAGAAGTTGATATTCGGGTTCGATATGATGGCATATAACTTGAGCACACATTGTCGTAGGCCGATGAAACCGCGTGCAATAGCTTCGTCTCGTCGAACTACACGAGTGCAATGCGCCAAGTTTGCGTTTGAACGATTTGTCTTCGTGAAAAAGTCGATTATACATATGCGTTTTTACGACATCGTGGGAATCACTTTTTTTTGGCTGCACCTAGACAAAATCTGGCATCATATTCGGTTTCAGCACGCCGAATAACCAAGGAAACTGATGCAACATCGTTTTCTTCGCCACCACAGCTCACGAAAAACTCAATCATAGAAGTTGATATTCGTGTTCGATATGATGGCATATAACTTGAGTACACATTGTCGTAGGCCGATGAAACCGCGTGTAATAGCTCCGTCTCGTCGAACTACACGAGTGCAATGCGCCAAGTTTGCGTTTGAACGATTTGTCTTCGTGAAAAAGTCGATTATACATATGCGTTTTTACGACATCGTGGGAATCACTTTTTTTTGGCTGCACCTAGACAAAATCTGGCATCATATTCGGTTTCAGCACGCCGAATCGCCAAGGAAACTGATGCAACATCGTTTTCTTCGCGACCACAGCTCACGAAAAACTCAATCATAGAAGTTGATATGCGTGTTCGATATGATGGCATATAACTTGAGTACACATTGTCGTAGGCCGATGAAACCGCGTGCAATAGCTCCGTCTCGTCGAACTACACGAGTGCAATGCGCCACGTTTGCGTTTGAACGATTTGTCTTCGAGAAAAAGTCGATTATACATATGCGTTTTTACGACATCGTGGGAATCACTTTTTTTTGGCTGCACCTAGACAAAATCTGGCATCATATTCGGTTTCAGCACGCCGAATATCCAAGGAAACTGATGCAACATCGTTTTCTTCGCGACCACAGCTCACGAAAAACTCAATCATAGAAGTTGATATTCGGGTTCGATATGATGGCATATAACTTGAGCACACATTGTCGTAGGCCGATGAAACCGCGTGCAATAGCTTCGGCTCGTCGAACTACACGAGTGCAATGCGCCAAGTTTGCGTTTGAACGATTTGTCTTCGAGAAAAAGTCGATTATACATATGCGTTTTTACGACATCGTGGGAATCACTTTTTTTTGGCTGCACCTAGACAAAATCTGGCATCATATTCGGTTTCAGCACGCCGAATATCCAAGGAAACTGATGCAACATCGTTTTCTTCGCGACCACAGCTCACGAAAAACTCAATCATAGAAGTTGATATTCGGGTTCGATATGATGGCATATAACTTGAGCACACATTGTCGTAGGCCGATGAAACCGCGTGCAATAGCTTCGTCTCGTCGAACTACACGAGTGCAATGCGCCAAGTTTGCGTTTGAACGATTTGTCTTCGAGAAAAAGTCGATTATACATATGCGTGTTTACCACATCGTGGGAATCACTTTTTTTTGGCTGCACCTAGACAAAATCTGGCATCATATTCGGTTTCAGCACGCCGAATAGCCAAGGAAACTGATGCAACATCGTTTTCTTCGCGACCACAGCTCACGAAAAACTCAATCATAGAAGTTGATATGCGTGTTCGATATGATGGCATATAACTTGAGTACACATTGTCGTAGGCCGATGAAACCGCGTGCAATAGCTCCGTCTCGTCGAACTACACGAGTGCAATGCGCCAAGTTTGCGTTTGAACGATTTGTCTTCGAGAAAAAGTCGATTATACATATGCGTTTTTACGACATCGTGAGAATCACTTTTTTTTGGCTGCACCTAGACAAAATCTGGCATCATATTCGGTTTCAGCACGCCGAATATCCAAGGAAACTGATGCAACATCGTTTTCTTCGCGACCACAGCTCACGAAAAACTCAATCATAGAAGTTGATATGCGTGTTCGATATGATGGCATATAACTTGAGTACACATTGTCGTAGGCCGATGAAACCGCGTGCAATAGCTCCGTCTCGTCGAACTACACGAGTGCAATGCGCCACGTTTGCGTTTGAACGATTTGTCTTCGAGAAAAAGTCGATTATACATATGCGTTTTTACGACATCGTGGGAATCACTTTTTTTTGGCTGCACCTAGACAAAATCTGGCATCATATTCGGTTTCAGCACGCCGAATATCCAAGGAAACTGATGCAACATCGTTTTCTTCGCGACCACAGCTCACGAAAAACTCAATCATAGAAGTTGATATTCGGGTTCGATATGATGGCATATAACTTGAGCACACATTGTCGTAGGCCGATGAAACCGCGTGCAATAGCTTCGGCTCGTCGAACTACACGAGTGCAATGCGCCAAGTTTGCGTTTGAACGATTTGTCTTCGAGAAAAAGTCGATTATACATATGCGTTTTTACGACATCGTGGGAATCACTTTTTTTTGGCTGCACCTAGACAAAATCTGGCATCATATTCGGTTTCAGCACGCCGAATATCCAAGGAAACTGATGCAACATCGTTTTCTTCGCGACCACAGCTCACGAAAAACTCAATCATAGAAGTTGATATTCGGGTTCGATATGATGGCATATAACTTGAGCACACATTGTCGTAGGCCGATGAAACCGCGTGCAATAGCTTCGTCTCGTCGAACTACACGAGTGCAATGCGCCAAGTTTGCGTTTGAACGATTTGTCTTCGAGAAAAAGTCGATTATACATATGCGTGTTTACCACATCGTGGGAATCACTTTTTTTTGGCTGCACCTAGACAAAATCTGGCATCATATTCGGTTTCAGCACGCCGAATAGCCAAGGAAACTGATGCAACATCGTTTTCTTCGCGACCACAGCTCACGAAAAACTCAATCATAGAAGTTGATATGCGTGTTCGATATGATGGCATATAACTTGAGTACACATTGTCGTAGGCCGATGAAACCGCGTGCAATAGCTCCGTCTCGTCGAACTACACGAGTGCAATGCGCCAAGTTTGCGTTTGAACGATTTGTCTTCGAGAAAAAGTCGATTATACATATGCGTTTTTACGACATCGTGAGAATCACTTTTTTTTGGCTGCACCTAGACAAAATCTGGCATCATATTCGGTTTCAGCACGCCGAATATCCAAGGAAACTGATGCAACATCGTTTTCTTCGCGACCACAGCTCACGAAAAACTCAATCATAGAAGTTGATATTCGGGTTCGATATGATGGCATATAACTTGAGCACACATTGTCGTAGGCCGATGAAACCGCGTGCAATAGCTTCGTCTCGTCGAACTACACGAGTGCAATGCGCCAAGTTTGCGTTTGAACGATTTGTCTTCGAGAAAAAGTCGATTATACATATGCGTGTTTACCACATCGTGGGAATCACTTTTTTTTGGCTGCACCTAGACAAAATCTGGCATCATATTCGGTTTCAGCACGCCGAATAACCAAGGAAACTGATGCAACATCGTTTTCTTCGCGACCACAGCTCACGAAAAACTCAATCATAGAAGTTGATATTCTGGTTCGATATGATGGCATATAACTTGAGCACACATTGTCGTAGGCCGATGAAACCGCGTGCAATAGCTCCGTCTCGTCGAACTACACGAGTGCAATGCGCCAAGTTTGCGTTTGAACGATTTGTCTTCGAGAAAAAGTCGATTATACATATGCGTTTTTACGACATCGTGGGAATCACTTTTTTTTGGCTGCACCTAGACAAAATCTGGCATCATATTCGGTTTCAGCACGCCGAATAACCAAGGAAACTGATGCAACATCGTTTTCTTCGCCACCACAGCTCACGAAAAACTCAATCATAGAAGTTGATATTCGTGTTCGATATGATGGCATATAACTTGAGTACACATTGTCGTAGGCCGATGAAACCGCGTGTAATAGCTCCGTCTCGTCGAACTACACGAGTGCAATGCGCCAAGTTTGCGTTTGAACGATTTGTCTTCGAGAAAAAGTCGATTATACATATGCGTTTTTACGACATCGTGGGAATCACTTTTTTTTGGCTGCACCTAGACAAAATCTGGCATCATATTCGGTTTCAGCACGCCGAATATCCAAGGAAACTAATGCAACATCGTTTTCTTCGCGACCACAGCTCACGAAAAACTCAATCATAGAAGTTGATATTCGGGTTCGATATGATGGCATATAACTTGAGCACACATTGTCGTAGGCCGATGAAACCGCGTGCAATAGCTTCGTCTCGTCGAACTACACGAGTGCAATGCGCCAAGTTTGCGTTTGAACGATTTGTCTTCGTGAAAAAGTCGATTATACATATGCGTTTTTACGACATCGTGGGAATCACTTTTTTTTGGCTGCACCTAGACAAAATCTGGCATCATATTCGGTTTCAGCACGCCGAATCGCCAAGGAAACTGATGCAACATCGTTTTCTTCGCGACCACAGCTCACGAAAAACTCAATCATAGAAGTTGATATTCGGGTTCGATATGATGGCATATAACTTGAGCACACATTGTCGTAGGCCGATGAAACCGCGTGCAATAGCTTCGTCTCGTCGAACTACACGAGTGCAATGCGCCAAGTTTGCGTTTGAACGATTTGTCTTCGAGAAAAAGTCGATTATACATATGCGTGTTTACCACATCGTGGGAATCACTTTTTTTTGGCTGCACCTAGACAAAATCTGGCATCATATTCGGTTTCAGCACGCCGAATAACCAAGGAAACTGATGCAACATCGTTTTCTTCGCGACCACAGCTCACGAAAAACTCAATCATAGAAGTTGATATTCTGGTTCGATATGATGGCATATAACTTGAGCACACATTGTCGTAGGCCGATGAAACCGCGTGCAATAGCTCCGTCTCGTCGAACTACACGAGTGCAATGCGCCAAGTTTGCGTTTGAACGATTTGTCTTCGAGAAAAAGTCGATTATACATATGCGTTTTTACGACATCGTGGGAATCACTTTTTTTTGGCTGCACCTAGACAAAATCTGGCATCATATTCGGTTTCAGCACGCCGAATAACCAAGGAAACTGATGCAACATCGTTTTCTTCGCCACCACAGCTCACGAAAAACTCAATCATAGAAGTTGATATTCGTGTTCGATATGATGGCATATAACTTGAGTACACATTGTCGTAGGCCGATGAAACCGCGTGTAATAGCTCCGTCTCGTCGAACTACACGAGTGCAATGCGCCAAGTTTGTGTTTGAACGATTTGTCTTCGAGAAAAAGTCGATTATACATATGCGTTTTTACGACATCGTGGGAATCACTTTTTTTTGGCTGCACCTAGACAAAATCTGGCATCATATTCGGTTTCAGCACGCCGAATATCCAAGGAAACTAATGCAACATCGTTTTCTTCGCGACCACAGCTCACGAAAAACTCAATCATAGAAGTTGATATTCGGGTTCGATATGATGGCATATAACTTGAGCACACATTGTCGTAGGCCGATGAAACCGCGTGCAATAGCTTCGTCTCGTCGAACTACACGAGTGCAATGCGCCAAGTTTGCGTTTGAACGATTTGTCTTCGTGAAAAAGTCGATTATACATATGCGTTTTTACGACATCGTGGGAATCACTTTTTTTTGGCTGCACCTAGACAAAATCTGGCATCATATTCGGTTTCAGCACGCCGAATCGCCAAGGAAACTGATGCAACATCGTTTTCTTCGCGACCACAGCTCACGAAAAACTCAATCATAGAAGTTGATATGCGTGTTCGATATGATGGCATATAACTTGAGTACACATTGTCGTAGGCCGATGAAACCGCGTGCAATAGCTCCGTCTCGTCGAACTACACGAGTGCAATGCGCCACGTTTGCGTTTGAACGATTTGTCTTCGAGAAAAAGTCGATTATACATATGCGTTTTTACGACATCGTGGGAATCACTTTTTTTTGGCTGCACCTAGACAAAATCTGGCATCATATTCGGTTTCAGCACGCCGAATATCCAAGGAAACTGATGCAACATCGTTTTCTTCGCGACCACAGCTCACGAAAAACTCAATCATAGAAGTTGATATTCGGGTTCGATATGATGGCATATAACTTGAGCACACATTGTCGTAGGCCGATGAAACCGCGTGCAATAGCTTCGGCTCGTCGAACTACACGAGTGCAATGCGCCAAGTTTGCGTTTGAACGATTTGTCTTCGAGAAAAAGTCGATTATACATATGCGTTTTTACGACATCGTGGGAACCACTTTTTTTTGGCTGCACCTAGACAAAATCTGGCATCATATTCGGTTTCAGCACGCCGAATATCCAAGGAAACTGATGCAACATCGTTTTCTTCGCGACCACAGCTCACGAAAAACTCAATCATAGAAGTTGATATTCGGGTTCGATATGATGGCATATAACTTGAGCACACATTGTCGTAGGCCGATGAAACCGCGTGCAATAGCTTCGTCTCGTCGAACTACACGAGTGCAATGCGCCAAGTTTGCGTTTGAACGATTTGTCTTCGAGAAAAAGTCGATTATACATATGCGTGTTTACCACATCGTGGGAATCACTTTTTTTTGGCTGCACCTAGACAAAATCTGGCATCATATTCGGTTTCAGCACGCCGAATAGCCAAGGAAACTGATGCAACATCGTTTTCTTCGCGACCACAGCTCACGAAAAACTCAATCATAGAAGTTGATATGCGTGTTCGATATGATGGCATATAACTTGAGTACACATTGTCGTAGGCCGATGAAACCGCGTGCAATAGCTCCGTCTCGTCGAACTACACGAGTGCAATGCGCCAAGTTTGCGTTTGAACGATTTGTCTTCGAGAAAAAGTCGATTATACATATGCGTTTTTACGACATCGTGAGAATCACTTTTTTTTGGCTGCACCTAGACAAAATCTGGCATCATATTCGGTTTCAGCACGCCGAATATCCAAGGAAACTGATGCAACATCGTTTTCTTCGCGACCACAGCTCACGAAAAACTCAATCATAGAAGTTGATATGCGTGTTCGATATGATGGCATATAACTTGAGTACACATTGTCGTAGGCCGATGAAACCGCGTGCAATAGCTCCGTCTCGTCGAACTACACGAGTGCAATGCGCCACGTTTGCGTTTGAACGATTTGTCTTCGAGAAAAAGTCGATTATACATATGCGTTTTTACGACATCGTGGGAATCACTTTTTTTTGGCTGCACCTAGACAAAATCTGGCATCATATTCGGTTTCAGCACGCCGAATATCCAAGGAAACTGATGCAACATCGTTTTCTTCGCGACCACAGCTCACGAAAAACTCAATCATAGAAGTTGATATTCGGGTTCGATATGATGGCATATAACTTGAGCACACATTGTCGTAGGCCGATGAAACCGCGTGCAATAGCTTCGGCTCGTCGAACTACACGAGTGCAATGCGCCAAGTTTGCGTTTGAACGATTTGTCTTCGAGAAAAAGTCGATTATACATATGCGTTTTTACGACATCGTGGGAATCACTTTTTTTTGGCTGCACCTAGACAAAATCTGGCATCATATTCGGTTTCAGCACGCCGAATATCCAAGGAAACTGATGCAACATCGTTTTCTTCGCGACCACAGCTCACGAAAAACTCAATCATAGAAGTTGATATTCGGGTTCGATATGATGGCATATAACTTGAGCACACATTGTCGTAGGCCGATGAAACCGCGTGCAATAGCTTCGTCTCGTCGAACTACACGAGTGCAATGCGCCAAGTTTGCGTTTGAACGATTTGTCTTCGAGAAAAAGTCGATTATACATATGCGTGTTTACCACATCGTGGGAATCACTTTTTTTTGGCTGCACCTAGACAAAATCTGGCATCATATTCGGTTTCAGCACGCCGAATAGCCAAGGAAACTGATGCAACATCGTTTTCTTCGCGACCACAGCTCACGAAAAACTCAATCATAGAAGTTGATATGCGTGTTCGATATGATGGCATATAACTTGAGTACACATTGTCGTAGGCCGATGAAACCGCGTGCAATAGCTCCGTCTCGTCGAACTACACGAGTGCAATGCGCCAAGTTTGCGTTTGAACGATTTGTCTTCGAGAAAAAGTCGATTATACATATGCGTTTTTACGACATCGTGAGAATCACTTTTTTTTGGCTGCACCTAGACAAAATCTGGCATCATATTCGGTTTCAGCACGCCGAATATCCAAGGAAACTGATGCAACATCGTTTTCTTCGCGACCACAGCTCACGAAAAACTCAATCATAGAAGTTGATATTCGGGTTCGATATGATGGCATATAACTTGAGCACACATTGTCGTAGGCCGATGAAACCGCGTGCAATAGCTTCGTCTCGTCGAACTACACGAGTGCAATGCGCCAAGTTTGCGTTTGAACGATTTGTCTTCGAGAAAAAGTCGATTATACATATGCGTGTTTACCACATCGTGGGAATCACTTTTTTTTGGCTGCACCTAGACAAAATCTGGCATCATATTCGGTTTCAGCACGCCGAATAACCAAGGAAACTGATGCAACATCGTTTTCTTCGCCACCACAGCTCACGAAAAACTCAATCATAGAAGTTGATATTCGTGTTCGATATGATGGCATATAACTTGAGTACACATTGTCGTAGGCCGATGAAACCGCGTGTAATAGCTCCGTCTCGTCGAACTACACGAGTGCAATGCGCCAAGTTTGCGTTTGAACGATTTGTCTTCGAGAAAAAGTCGATTATACATATGCGTTTTTACGACATCGTGGGAATCACTTTTTTTTGGCTGCACCTAGACAAAATCTGGCATCATATTCGGTTTCAGCACGCCGAATATCCAAGGAAACTAATGCAACATCGTTTTCTTCGCGACCACAGCTCACGAAAAACTCAATCATAGAAGTTGATATTCGGGTTCGATATGATGGCATATAACTTGAGCACACATTGTCGTAGGCCGATGAAACCGCGTGCAATAGCTTCGTCTCGTCGAACTACACGAGTGCAATGCGCCAAGTTTGCGTTTGAACGATTTGTCTTCGTGAAAAAGTCGATTATACATATGCGTTTTTACGACATCGTGGGAATCACTTTTTTTTGGCTGCACCTAGACAAAATCTGGCATCATATTCGGTTTCAGCACGCCGAATAACCAAGGAAACTGATGCAACATCGTTTTCTTCGCCACCACAGCTCACGAAAAACTCAATCATAGAAGTTGATATTCGTGTTCGATATGATGGCATATAACTTGAGTACACATTGTCGTAGGCCGATGAAACCGCGTGTAATAGCTCCGTCTCGTCGAACTACACGAGTGCAATGCGCCAAGTTTGCGTTTGAACGATTTGTCTTCGAGAAAAAGTCGATTATACATATGCGTTTTTACGACATCGTGGGAATCACTTTTTTTTGGCTGCACCTAGACAAAATCTGGCATCATATTCGGTTTCAGCACGCCGAATATCCAAGGAAACTAATGCAACATCGTTTTCTTCGCGACCACAGCTCACGAAAAACTCAATCATAGAAGTTGATATTCGGGTTCGATATGATGGCATATAACTTGAGCACACATTGTCGTAGGCCGATGAAACCGCGTGCAATAGCTTCGTCTCGTCGAACTACACGAGTGCAATGCGCCAAGTTTGCGTTTGAACGATTTGTCTTCGTGAAAAAGTCGATTATACATATGCGTTTTTACGACATCGTGGGAATCACTTTTTTTTGGCTGCACCTAGACAAAATCTGGCATCATATTCGGTTTCAGCACGCCGAATCGCCAAGGAAACTGATGCAACATCGTTTTCTTCGCGACCACAGCTCACGAAAAACTCAATCATAGAAGTTGATATGCGTGTTCGATATGATGGCATATAACTTGAGTACACATTGTCGTAGGCCGATGAAACCGCGTGCAATAGCTCCGTCTCGTCGAACTACACGAGTGCAATGCGCCACGTTTGCGTTTGAACGATTTGTCTTCGAGAAAAAGTCGATTATACATATGCGTTTTTACGACATCGTGGGAATCACTTTTTTTTGGCTGCACCTAGACAAAATCTGGCATCATATTCGGTTTCAGCACGCCGAATATCCAAGGAAACTGATGCAACATCGTTTTCTTCGCGACCACAGCTCACGAAAAACTCAATCATAGAAGTTGATATTCGGGTTCGATATGATGGCATATAACTTGAGCACACATTGTCGTAGGCCGATGAAACCGCGTGCAATAGCTTCGGCTCGTCGAACTACACGAGTGCAATGCGCCAAGTTTGCGTTTGAACGATTTGTCTTCGAGAAAAAGTCGATTATACATATGCGTTTTTACGACATCGTGGGAATCACTTTTTTTTGGCTGCACCTAGACAAAATCTGGCATCATATTCGGTTTCAGCACGCCGAATATCCAAGGAAACTGATGCAACATCGTTTTCTTCGCGACCACAGCTCACGAAAAACTCAATCATAGAAGTTGATATTCGGGTTCGATATGATGGCATATAACTTGAGCACACATTGTCGTAGGCCGATGAAACCGCGTGCAATAGCTTCGTCTCGTCGAACTACACGAGTGCAATGCGCCAAGTTTGCGTTTGAACGATTTGTCTTCGAGAAAAAGTCGATTATACATATGCGTGTTTACCACATCGTGGGAATCACTTTTTTTTGGCTGCACCTAGACAAAATCTGGCATCATATTCGGTTTCAGCACGCCGAATAGCCAAGGAAACTGATGCAACATCGTTTTCTTCGCGACCACAGCTCACGAAAAACTCAATCATAGAAGTTGATATGCGTGTTCGATATGATGGCATATAACTTGAGTACACATTGTCGTAGGCCGATGAAACCGCGTGCAATAGCTCCGTCTCGTCGAACTACACGAGTGCAATGCGCCAAGTTTGCGTTTGAACGATTTGTCTTCGAGAAAAAGTCGATTATACATATGCGTTTTTACGACATCGTGAGAATCACTTTTTTTTGGCTGCACCTAGACAAAATCTGGCATCATATTCGGTTTCAGCACGCCGAATATCCAAGGAAACTGATGCAACATCGTTTTCTTCGCGACCACAGCTCACGAAAAACTCAATCATAGAAGTTGATATGCGTGTTCGATATGATGGCATATAACTTGAGTACACATTGTCGTAGGCCGATGAAACCGCGTGCAATAGCTCCGTCTCGTCGAACTACACGAGTGCAATGCGCCACGTTTGCGTTTGAACGATTTGTCTTCGAGAAAAAGTCGATTATACATATGCGTTTTTACGACATCGTGGGAATCACTTTTTTTTGGCTGCACCTAGACAAAATCTGGCATCATATTCGGTTTCAGCACGCCGAATATCCAAGGAAACTGATGCAACATCGTTTTCTTCGCGACCACAGCTCACGAAAAACTCAATCATAGAAGTTGATATTCGGGTTCGATATGATGGCATATAACTTGAGCACACATTGTCGTAGGCCGATGAAACCGCGTGCAATAGCTTCGGCTCGTCGAACTACACGAGTGCAATGCGCCAAGTTTGCGTTTGAACGATTTGTCTTCGAGAAAAAGTCGATTATACATATGCGTTTTTACGACATCGTGGGAATCACTTTTTTTTGGCTGCACCTAGACAAAATCTGGCATCATATTCGGTTTCAGCACGCCGAATATCCAAGGAAACTGATGCAACATCGTTTTCTTCGCGACCACAGCTCACGAAAAACTCAATCATAGAAGTTGATATTCGGGTTCGATATGATGGCATATAACTTGAGCACACATTGTCGTAGGCCGATGAAACCGCGTGCAATAGCTTCGTCTCGTCGAACTACACGAGTGCAATGCGCCAAGTTTGCGTTTGAACGATTTGTCTTCGAGAAAAAGTCGATTATACATATGCGTGTTTACCACATCGTGGGAATCACTTTTTTTTGGCTGCACCTAGACAAAATCTGGCATCATATTCGGTTTCAGCACGCCGAATAGCCAAGGAAACTGATGCAACATCGTTTTCTTCGCGACCACAGCTCACGAAAAACTCAATCATAGAAGTTGATATGCGTGTTCGATATGATGGCATATAACTTGAGTACACATTGTCGTAGGCCGATGAAACCGCGTGCAATAGCTCCGTCTCGTCGAACTACACGAGTGCAATGCGCCAAGTTTGCGTTTGAACGATTTGTCTTCGAGAAAAAGTCGATTATACATATGCGTTTTTACGACATCGTGAGAATCACTTTTTTTTGGCTGCACCTAGACAAAATCTGGCATCATATTCGGTTTCAGCACGCCGAATATCCAAGGAAACTGATGCAACATCGTTTTCTTCGCGACCACAGCTCACGAAAAACTCAATCATAGAAGTTGATATTCGGGTTCGATATGATGGCATATAACTTGAGCACACATTGTCGTAGGCCGATGAAACCGCGTGCAATAGCTTCGTCTCGTCGAACTACACGAGTGCAATGCGCCAAGTTTGCGTTTGAACGATTTGTCTTCGAGAAAAAGTCGATTATACATATGCGTGTTTACCACATCGTGGGAATCACTTTTTTTTGGCTGCACCTAGACAAAATCTGGCATCATATTCGGTTTCAGCACGCCGAATAACCAAGGAAACTGATGCAACATCGTTTTCTTCGCGACCACAGCTCACGAAAAACTCAATCATAGAAGTTGATATTCTGGTTCGATATGATGGCATATAACTTGAGCACACATTGTCGTAGGCCGATGAAACCGCGTGCAATAGCTCCGTCTCGTCGAACTACACGAGTGCAATGCGCCAAGTTTGCGTTTGAACGATTTGTCTTCGAGAAAAAGTCGATTATACATATGCGTTTTTACGACATCGTGGGAATCACTTTTTTTTGGCTGCACCTAGACAAAATCTGGCATCATATTCGGTTTCAGCACGCCGAATAACCAAGGAAACTGATGCAACATCGTTTTCTTCGCCACCACAGCTCACGAAAAACTCAATCATAGAAGTTGATATTCGTGTTCGATATGATGGCATATAACTTGAGTACACATTGTCGTAGGCCGATGAAACCGCGTGTAATAGCTCCGTCTCGTCGAACTACACGAGTGCAATGCGCCAAGTTTGCGTTTGAACGATTTGTCTTCGAGAAAAAGTCGATTATACATATGCGTTTTTACGACATCGTGGGAATCACTTTTTTTTGGCTGCACCTAGACAAAATCTGGCATCATATTCGGTTTCAGCACGCCGAATATCCAAGGAAACTAATGCAACATCGTTTTCTTCGCGACCACAGCTCACGAAAAACTCAATCATAGAAGTTGATATTCGGGTTCGATATGATGGCATATAACTTGAGCACACATTGTCGTAGGCCGATGAAACCGCGTGCAATAGCTTCGTCTCGTCGAACTACACGAGTGCAATGCGCCAAGTTTGCGTTTGAACGATTTGTCTTCGTGAAAAAGTCGATTATACATATGCGTTTTTACGACATCGTGGGAATCACTTTTTTTTGGCTGCACCTAGACAAAATCTGGCATCATATTCGGTTTCAGCACGCCGAATCGCCAAGGAAACTGATGCAACATCGTTTTCTTCGCGACCACAGCTCACGAAAAACTCAATCATAGAAGTTGATATTCGGGTTCGATATGATGGCATATAACTTGAGCACACATTGTCGTAGGCCGATGAAACCGCGTGCAATAGCTTCGTCTCGTCGAACTACACGAGTGCAATGCGCCAAGTTTGCGTTTGAACGATTTGTCTTCGAGAAAAAGTCGATTATACATATGCGTGTTTACCACATCGTGGGAATCACTTTTTTTTGGCTGCACCTAGACAAAATCTGGCATCATATTCGGTTTCAGCACGCCGAATAACCAAGGAAACTGATGCAACATCGTTTTCTTCGCGACCACAGCTCACGAAAAACTCAATCATAGAAGTTGATATTCTGGTTCGATATGATGGCATATAACTTGAGCACACATTGTCGTAGGCCGATGAAACCGCGTGCAATAGCTCCGTCTCGTCGAACTACACGAGTGCAATGCGCCAAGTTTGCGTTTGAACGATTTGTCTTCGAGAAAAAGTCGATTATACATATGCGTTTTTACGACATCGTGGGAATCACTTTTTTTTGGCTGCACCTAGACAAAATCTGGCATCATATTCGGTTTCAGCACGCCGAATAACCAAGGAAACTGATGCAACATCGTTTTCTTCGCCACCACAGCTCACGAAAAACTCAATCATAGAAGTTGATATTCGTGTTCGATATGATGGCATATAACTTGAGTACACATTGTCGTAGGCCGATGAAACCGCGTGTAATAGCTCCGTCTCGTCGAACTACACGAGTGCAATGCGCCAAGTTTGCGTTTGAACGATTTGTCTTCGAGAAAAAGTCGATTATACATATGCGTTTTTACGACATCGTGGGAATCACTTTTTTTTGGCTGCACCTAGACAAAATCTGGCATCATATTCGGTTTCAGCACGCCGAATATCCAAGGAAACTAATGCAACATCGTTTTCTTCGCGACCACAGCTCACGAAAAACTCAATCATAGAAGTTGATATTCGGGTTCGATATGATGGCATATAACTTGAGCACACATTGTCGTAGGCCGATGAAACCGCGTGCAATAGCTTCGTCTCGTCGAACTACACGAGTGCAATGCGCCAAGTTTGCGTTTGAACGATTTGTCTTCGTGAAAAAGTCGATTATACATATGCGTTTTTACGACATCGTGGGAATCACTTTTTTTTGGCTGCACCTAGACAAAATCTGGCATCATATTCGGTTTCAGCACGCCGAATCGCCAAGGAAACTGATGCAACATCGTTTTCTTCGCGACCACAGCTCACGAAAAACTCAATCATAGAAGTTGATATGCGTGTTCGATATGATGGCATATAACTTGAGTACACATTGTCGTAGGCCGATGAAACCGCGTGCAATAGCTCCGTCTCGTCGAACTACACGAGTGCAATGCGCCACGTTTGCGTTTGAACGATTTGTCTTCGAGAAAAAGTCGATTATACATATGCGTTTTTACGACATCGTGGGAATCACTTTTTTTTGGCTGCACCTAGACAAAATCTGGCATCATATTCGGTTTCAGCACGCCGAATATCCAAGGAAACTGATGCAACATCGTTTTCTTCGCCACCACAGCTCACGAAAAACTCAATCATAGAAGTTGATATTCGTGTTCGATATGATGGCATATAACTTGAGTACACATTGTCGTAGGCCGATGAAACCGCGTGTAATAGCTCCGTCTCGTCGAACTACACGAGTGCAATGCGCCAAGTTTGTGTTTGAACGATTTGTCTTCGAGAAAAAGTCGATTATACATATGCGTTTTTACGACATCGTGGGAATCACTTTTTTTTGGCTGCACCTAGACAAAATCTGGCATCATATTCGGTTTCAGCACGCCGAATATCCAAGGAAACTAATGCAACATCGTTTTCTTCGCGACCACAGCTCACGAAAAACTCAATCATAGAAGTTGATATTCGGGTTCGATATGATGGCATATAACTTGAGCACACATTGTCGTAGGCCGATGAAACCGCGTGCAATAGCTTCGTCTCGTCGAACTACACGAGTGCAATGCGCCAAGTTTGCGTTTGAACGATTTGTCTTCGTGAAAAAGTCGATTATACATATGCGTTTTTACGACATCGTGGGAATCACTTTTTTTTGGCTGCACCTAGACAAAATCTGGCATCATATTCGGTTTCAGCACGCCGAATCGCCAAGGAAACTGATGCAACATCGTTTTCTTCGCGACCACAGCTCACGAAAAACTCAATCATAGAAGTTGATATGCGTGTTCGATATGATGGCATATAACTTGAGTACACATTGTCGTAGGCCGATGAAACCGCGTGCAATAGCTCCGTCTCGTCGAACTACACGAGTGCAATGCGCCACGTTTGCGTTTGAACGATTTGTCTTCGAGAAAAAGTCGATTATACATATGCGTTTTTACGACATCGTGGGAATCACTTTTTTTTGGCTGCACCTAGACAAAATCTGGCATCATATTCGGTTTCAGCACGCCGAATATCCAAGGAAACTGATGCAACATCGTTTTCTTCGCGACCACAGCTCACGAAAAACTCAATCATAGAAGTTGATATTCGGGTTCGATATGATGGCATATAACTTGAGCACACATTGTCGTAGGCCGATGAAACCGCGTGCAATAGCTTCGGCTCGTCGAACTACACGAGTGCAATGCGCCAAGTTTGCGTTTGAACGATTTGTCTTCGAGAAAAAGTCGATTATACATATGCGTTTTTACGACATCGTGGGAACCACTTTTTTTTGGCTGCACCTAGACAAAATCTGGCATCATATTCGGTTTCAGCACGCCGAATATCCAAGGAAACTGATGCAACATCGTTTTCTTCGCGACCACAGCTCACGAAAAACTCAATCATAGAAGTTGATATTCGGGTTCGATATGATGGCATATAACTTGAGCACACATTGTCGTAGGCCGATGAAACCGCGTGCAATAGCTTCGTCTCGTCGAACTACACGAGTGCAATGCGCCAAGTTTGCGTTTGAACGATTTGTCTTCGAGAAAAAGTCGATTATACATATGCGTGTTTACCACATCGTGGGAATCACTTTTTTTTGGCTGCACCTAGACAAAATCTGGCATCATATTCGGTTTCAGCACGCCGAATAGCCAAGGAAACTGATGCAACATCGTTTTCTTCGCGACCACAGCTCACGAAAAACTCAATCATAGAAGTTGATATGCGTGTTCGATATGATGGCATATAACTTGAGTACACATTGTCGTAGGCCGATGAAACCGCGTGCAATAGCTCCGTCTCGTCGAACTACACGAGTGCAATGCGCCAAGTTTGCGTTTGAACGATTTGTCTTCGAGAAAAAGTCGATTATACATATGCGTTTTTACGACATCGTGAGAATCACTTTTTTTTGGCTGCACCTAGACAAAATCTGGCATCATATTCGGTTTCAGCACGCCGAATATCCAAGGAAACTGATGCAACATCGTTTTCTTCGCGACCACAGCTCACGAAAAACTCAATCATAGAAGTTGATATGCGTGTTCGATATGATGGCATATAACTTGAGTACACATTGTCGTAGGCCGATGAAACCGCGTGCAATAGCTCCGTCTCGTCGAACTACACGAGTGCAATGCGCCACGTTTGCGTTTGAACGATTTGTCTTCGAGAAAAAGTCGATTATACATATGCGTTTTTACGACATCGTGGGAATCACTTTTTTTTGGCTGCACCTAGACAAAATCTGGCATCATATTCGGTTTCAGCACGCCGAATATCCAAGGAAACTGATGCAACATCGTTTTCTTCGCGACCACAGCTCACGAAAAACTCAATCATAGAAGTTGATATTCGGGTTCGATATGATGGCATATAACTTGAGCACACATTGTCGTAGGCCGATGAAACCGCGTGCAATAGCTTCGGCTCGTCGAACTACACGAGTGCAATGCGCCAAGTTTGCGTTTGAACGATTTGTCTTCGAGAAAAAGTCGATTATACATATGCGTTTTTACGACATCGTGGGAATCACTTTTTTTTGGCTGCACCTAGACAAAATCTGGCATCATATTCGGTTTCAGCACGCCGAATATCCAAGGAAACTGATGCAACATCGTTTTCTTCGCGACCACAGCTCACGAAAAACTCAATCATAGAAGTTGATATTCGGGTTCGATATGATGGCATATAACTTGAGCACACATTGTCGTAGGCCGATGAAACCGCGTGCAATAGCTTCGTCTCGTCGAACTACACGAGTGCAATGCGCCAAGTTTGCGTTTGAACGATTTGTCTTCGAGAAAAAGTCGATTATACATATGCGTGTTTACCACATCGTGGGAATCACTTTTTTTTGGCTGCACCTAGACAAAATCTGGCATCATATTCGGTTTCAGCACGCCGAATAGCCAAGGAAACTGATGCAACATCGTTTTCTTCGCGACCACAGCTCACGAAAAACTCAATCATAGAAGTTGATATGCGTGTTCGATATGATGGCATATAACTTGAGTACACATTGTCGTAGGCCGATGAAACCGCGTGCAATAGCTCCGTCTCGTCGAACTACACGAGTGCAATGCGCCAAGTTTGCGTTTGAACGATTTGTCTTCGAGAAAAAGTCGATTATACATATGCGTTTTTACGACATCGTGAGAATCACTTTTTTTTGGCTGCACCTAGACAAAATCTGGCATCATATTCGGTTTCAGCACGCCGAATATCCAAGGAAACTGATGCAACATCGTTTTCTTCGCGACCACAGCTCACGAAAAACTCAATCATAGAAGTTGATATTCGGGTTCGATATGATGGCATATAACTTGAGCACACATTGTCGTAGGCCGATGAAACCGCGTGCAATAGCTTCGTCTCGTCGAACTACACGAGTGCAATGCGCCAAGTTTGCGTTTGAACGATTTGTCTTCGAGAAAAAGTCGATTATACATATGCGTGTTTACCACATCGTGGGAATCACTTTTTTTTGGCTGCACCTAGACAAAATCTGGCATCATATTCGGTTTCAGCACGCCGAATAACCAAGGAAACTGATGCAACATCGTTTTCTTCGCCACCACAGCTCACGAAAAACTCAATCATAGAAGTTGATATTCGTGTTCGATATGATGGCATATAACTTGAGTACACATTGTCGTAGGCCGATGAAACCGCGTGTAATAGCTCCGTCTCGTCGAACTACACGAGTGCAATGCGCCAAGTTTGCGTTTGAACGATTTGTCTTCGAGAAAAAGTCGATTATACATATGCGTTTTTACGACATCGTGGGAATCACTTTTTTTTGGCTGCACCTAGACAAAATCTGGCATCATATTCGGTTTCAGCACGCCGAATATCCAAGGAAACTAATGCAACATCGTTTTCTTCGCGACCACAGCTCACGAAAAACTCAATCATAGAAGTTGATATTCGGGTTCGATATGATGGCATATAACTTGAGCACACATTGTCGTAGGCCGATGAAACCGCGTGCAATAGCTTCGTCTCGTCGAACTACACGAGTGCAATGCGCCAAGTTTGCGTTTGAACGATTTGTCTTCGTGAAAAAGTCGATTATACATATGCGTTTTTACGACATCGTGGGAATCACTTTTTTTTGGCTGCACCTAGACAAAATCTGGCATCATATTCGGTTTCAGCACGCCGAATAACCAAGGAAACTGATGCAACATCGTTTTCTTCGCCACCACAGCTCACGAAAAACTCAATCATAGAAGTTGATATTCGTGTTCGATATGATGGCATATAACTTGAGTACACATTGTCGTAGGCCGATGAAACCGCGTGTAATAGCTCCGTCTCGTCGAACTACACGAGTGCAATGCGCCAAGTTTGCGTTTGAACGATTTGTCTTCGAGAAAAAGTCGATTATACATATGCGTTTTTACGACATCGTGGGAATCACTTTTTTTTGGCTGCACCTAGACAAAATCTGGCATCATATTCGGTTTCAGCACGCCGAATATCCAAGGAAACTAATGCAACATCGTTTTCTTCGCGACCACAGCTCACGAAAAACTCAATCATAGAAGTTGATATTCGGGTTCGATATGATGGCATATAACTTGAGCACACATTGTCGTAGGCCGATGAAACCGCGTGCAATAGCTTCGTCTCGTCGAACTACACGAGTGCAATGCGCCAAGTTTGCGTTTGAACGATTTGTCTTCGTGAAAAAGTCGATTATACATATGCGTTTTTACGACATCGTGGGAATCACTTTTTTTTGGCTGCACCTAGACAAAATCTGGCATCATATTCGGTTTCAGCACGCCGAATCGCCAAGGAAACTGATGCAACATCGTTTTCTTCGCGACCACAGCTCACGAAAAACTCAATCATAGAAGTTGATATGCGTGTTCGATATGATGGCATATAACTTGAGTACACATTGTCGTAGGCCGATGAAACCGCGTGCAATAGCTCCGTCTCGTCGAACTACACGAGTGCAATGCGCCACGTTTGCGTTTGAACGATTTGTCTTCGAGAAAAAGTCGATTATACATATGCGTTTTTACGACATCGTGGGAATCACTTTTTTTTGGCTGCACCTAGACAAAATCTGGCATCATATTCGGTTTCAGCACGCCGAATATCCAAGGAAACTGATGCAACATCGTTTTCTTCGCGACCACAGCTCACGAAAAACTCAATCATAGAAGTTGATATTCGGGTTCGATATGATGGCATATAACTTGAGCACACATTGTCGTAGGCCGATGAAACCGCGTGCAATAGCTTCGGCTCGTCGAACTACACGAGTGCAATGCGCCAAGTTTGCGTTTGAACGATTTGTCTTCGAGAAAAAGTCGATTATACATATGCGTTTTTACGACATCGTGGGAATCACTTTTTTTTGGCTGCACCTAGACAAAATCTGGCATCATATTCGGTTTCAGCACGCCGAATATCCAAGGAAACTGATGCAACATCGTTTTCTTCGCGACCACAGCTCACGAAAAACTCAATCATAGAAGTTGATATTCGGGTTCGATATGATGGCATATAACTTGAGCACACATTGTCGTAGGCCGATGAAACCGCGTGCAATAGCTTCGTCTCGTCGAACTACACGAGTGCAATGCGCCAAGTTTGCGTTTGAACGATTTGTCTTCGAGAAAAAGTCGATTATACATATGCGTGTTTACCACATCGTGGGAATCACTTTTTTTTGGCTGCACCTAGACAAAATCTGGCATCATATTCGGTTTCAGCACGCCGAATAGCCAAGGAAACTGATGCAACATCGTTTTCTTCGCGACCACAGCTCACGAAAAACTCAATCATAGAAGTTGATATGCGTGTTCGATATGATGGCATATAACTTGAGTACACATTGTCGTAGGCCGATGAAACCGCGTGCAATAGCTCCGTCTCGTCGAACTACACGAGTGCAATGCGCCAAGTTTGCGTTTGAACGATTTGTCTTCGAGAAAAAGTCGATTATACATATGCGTTTTTACGACATCGTGAGAATCACTTTTTTTTGGCTGCACCTAGACAAAATCTGGCATCATATTCGGTTTCAGCACGCCGAATATCCAAGGAAACTGATGCAACATCGTTTTCTTCGCGACCACAGCTCACGAAAAACTCAATCATAGAAGTTGATATGCGTGTTCGATATGATGGCATATAACTTGAGTACACATTGTCGTAGGCCGATGAAACCGCGTGCAATAGCTCCGTCTCGTCGAACTACACGAGTGCAATGCGCCACGTTTGCGTTTGAACGATTTGTCTTCGAGAAAAAGTCGATTATACATATGCGTTTTTACGACATCGTGGGAATCACTTTTTTTTGGCTGCACCTAGACAAAATCTGGCATCATATTCGGTTTCAGCACGCCGAATATCCAAGGAAACTGATGCAACATCGTTTTCTTCGCGACCACAGCTCACGAAAAACTCAATCATAGAAGTTGATATTCGGGTTCGATATGATGGCATATAACTTGAGCACACATTGTCGTAGGCCGATGAAACCGCGTGCAATAGCTTCGGCTCGTCGAACTACACGAGTGCAATGCGCCAAGTTTGCGTTTGAACGATTTGTCTTCGAGAAAAAGTCGATTATACATATGCGTTTTTACGACATCGTGGGAATCACTTTTTTTTGGCTGCACCTAGACAAAATCTGGCATCATATTCGGTTTCAGCACGCCGAATATCCAAGGAAACTGATGCAACATCGTTTTCTTCGCGACCACAGCTCACGAAAAACTCAATCATAGAAGTTGATATTCGGGTTCGATATGATGGCATATAACTTGAGCACACATTGTCGTAGGCCGATGAAACCGCGTGCAATAGCTTCGTCTCGTCGAACTACACGAGTGCAATGCGCCAAGTTTGCGTTTGAACGATTTGTCTTCGAGAAAAAGTCGATTATACATATGCGTGTTTACCACATCGTGGGAATCACTTTTTTTTGGCTGCACCTAGACAAAATCTGGCATCATATTCGGTTTCAGCACGCCGAATAGCCAAGGAAACTGATGCAACATCGTTTTCTTCGCGACCACAGCTCACGAAAAACTCAATCATAGAAGTTGATATGCGTGTTCGATATGATGGCATATAACTTGAGTACACATTGTCGTAGGCCGATGAAACCGCGTGCAATAGCTCCGTCTCGTCGAACTACACGAGTGCAATGCGCCAAGTTTGCGTTTGAACGATTTGTCTTCGAGAAAAAGTCGATTATACATATGCGTTTTTACGACATCGTGAGAATCACTTTTTTTTGGCTGCACCTAGACAAAATCTGGCATCATATTCGGTTTCAGCACGCCGAATATCCAAGGAAACTGATGCAACATCGTTTTCTTCGCGACCACAGCTCACGAAAAACTCAATCATAGAAGTTGATATTCGGGTTCGATATGATGGCATATAACTTGAGCACACATTGTCGTAGGCCGATGAAACCGCGTGCAATAGCTTCGTCTCGTCGAACTACACGAGTGCAATGCGCCAAGTTTGCGTTTGAACGATTTGTCTTCGAGAAAAAGTCGATTATACATATGCGTGTTTACCACATCGTGGGAATCACTTTTTTTTGGCTGCACCTAGACAAAATCTGGCATCATATTCGGTTTCAGCACGCCGAATAACCAAGGAAACTGATGCAACATCGTTTTCTTCGCGACCACAGCTCACGAAAAACTCAATCATAGAAGTTGATATTCTGGTTCGATATGATGGCATATAACTTGAGCACACATTGTCGTAGGCCGATGAAACCGCGTGCAATAGCTCCGTCTCGTCGAACTACACGAGTGCAATGCGCCAAGTTTGCGTTTGAACGATTTGTCTTCGAGAAAAAGTCGATTATACATATGCGTTTTTACGACATCGTGGGAATCACTTTTTTTTGGCTGCACCTAGACAAAATCTGGCATCATATTCGGTTTCAGCACGCCGAATAACCAAGGAAACTGATGCAACATCGTTTTCTTCGCCACCACAGCTCACGAAAAACTCAATCATAGAAGTTGATATTCGTGTTCGATATGATGGCATATAACTTGAGTACACATTGTCGTAGGCCGATGAAACCGCGTGTAATAGCTCCGTCTCGTCGAACTACACGAGTGCAATGCGCCAAGTTTGCGTTTGAACGATTTGTCTTCGAGAAAAAGTCGATTATACATATGCGTTTTTACGACATCGTGGGAATCACTTTTTTTTGGCTGCACCTAGACAAAATCTGGCATCATATTCGGTTTCAGCACGCCGAATATCCAAGGAAACTAATGCAACATCGTTTTCTTCGCGACCACAGCTCACGAAAAACTCAATCATAGAAGTTGATATTCGGGTTCGATATGATGGCATATAACTTGAGCACACATTGTCGTAGGCCGATGAAACCGCGTGCAATAGCTTCGTCTCGTCGAACTACACGAGTGCAATGCGCCAAGTTTGCGTTTGAACGATTTGTCTTCGTGAAAAAGTCGATTATACATATGCGTTTTTACGACATCGTGGGAATCACTTTTTTTTGGCTGCACCTAGACAAAATCTGGCATCATATTCGGTTTCAGCACGCCGAATCGCCAAGGAAACTGATGCAACATCGTTTTCTTCGCGACCACAGCTCACGAAAAACTCAATCATAGAAGTTGATATTCGGGTTCGATATGATGGCATATAACTTGAGCACACATTGTCGTAGGCCGATGAAACCGCGTGCAATAGCTTCGTCTCGTCGAACTACACGAGTGCAATGCGCCAAGTTTGCGTTTGAACGATTTGTCTTCGAGAAAAAGTCGATTATACATATGCGTGTTTACCACATCGTGGGAATCACTTTTTTTTGGCTGCACCTAGACAAAATCTGGCATCATATTCGGTTTCAGCACGCCGAATAACCAAGGAAACTGATGCAACATCGTTTTCTTCGCGACCACAGCTCACGAAAAACTCAATCATAGAAGTTGATATTCTGGTTCGATATGATGGCATATAACTTGAGCACACATTGTCGTAGGCCGATGAAACCGCGTGCAATAGCTCCGTCTCGTCGAACTACACGAGTGCAATGCGCCAAGTTTGCGTTTGAACGATTTGTCTTCGAGAAAAAGTCGATTATACATATGCGTTTTTACGACATCGTGGGAATCACTTTTTTTTGGCTGCACCTAGACAAAATCTGGCATCATATTCGGTTTCAGCACGCCGAATAACCAAGGAAACTGATGCAACATCGTTTTCTTCGCCACCACAGCTCACGAAAAACTCAATCATAGAAGTTGATATTCGTGTTCGATATGATGGCATATAACTTGAGTACACATTGTCGTAGGCCGATGAAACCGCGTGTAATAGCTCCGTCTCGTCGAACTACACGAGTGCAATGCGCCAAGTTTGCGTTTGAACGATTTGTCTTCGAGAAAAAGTCGATTATACATATGCGTTTTTACGACATCGTGGGAATCACTTTTTTTTGGCTGCACCTAGACAAAATCTGGCATCATATTCGGTTTCAGCACGCCGAATATCCAAGGAAACTAATGCAACATCGTTTTCTTCGCGACCACAGCTCACGAAAAACTCAATCATAGAAGTTGATATTCGGGTTCGATATGATGGCATATAACTTGAGCACACATTGTCGTAGGCCGATGAAACCGCGTGCAATAGCTTCGTCTCGTCGAACTACACGAGTGCAATGCGCCAAGTTTGCGTTTGAACGATTTGTCTTCGTGAAAAAGTCGATTATACATATGCGTTTTTACGACATCGTGGGAATCACTTTTTTTTGGCTGCACCTAGACAAAATCTGGCATCATATTCGGTTTCAGCACGCCGAATCGCCAAGGAAACTGATGCAACATCGTTTTCTTCGCGACCACAGCTCACGAAAAACTCAATCATAGAAGTTGATATGCGTGTTCGATATGATGGCATATAACTTGAGTACACATTGTCGTAGGCCGATGAAACCGCGTGCAATAGCTCCGTCTCGTCGAACTACACGAGTGCAATGCGCCACGTTTGCGTTTGAACGATTTGTCTTCGAGAAAAAGTCGATTATACATATGCGTTTTTACGACATCGTGGGAATCACTTTTTTTTGGCTGCACCTAGACAAAATCTGGCATCATATTCGGTTTCAGCACGCCGAATATCCAAGGAAACTGATGCAACATCGTTTTCTTCGCGACCACAGCTCACGAAAAACTCAATCATAGAAGTTGATATTCGGGTTCGATATGATGGCATATAACTTGAGCACACATTGTCGTAGGCCGATGAAACCGCGTGCAATAGCTTCGGCTCGTCGAACTACACGAGTGCAATGCGCCAAGTTTGCGTTTGAACGATTTGTCTTCGAGAAAAAGTCGATTATACATATGCGTTTTTACGACATCGTGGGAATCACTTTTTTTTGGCTGCACCTAGACAAAATCTGGCATCATATTCGGTTTCAGCACGCCGAATATCCAAGGAAACTGATGCAACATCGTTTTCTTCGCGACCACAGCTCACGAAAAACTCAATCATAGAAGTTGATATTCGGGTTCGATATGATGGCATATAACTTGAGCACACATTGTCGTAGGCCGATGAAACCGCGTGCAATAGCTTCGTCTCGTCGAACTACACGAGTGCAATGCGCCAAGTTTGCGTTTGAACGATTTGTCTTCGAGAAAAAGTCGATTATACATATGCGTGTTTACCACATCGTGGGAATCACTTTTTTTTGGCTGCACCTAGACAAAATCTGGCATCATATTCGGTTTCAGCACGCCGAATAGCCAAGGAAACTGATGCAACATCGTTTTCTTCGCGACCACAGCTCACGAAAAACTCAATCATAGAAGTTGATATGCGTGTTCGATATGATGGCATATAACTTGAGTACACATTGTCGTAGGCCGATGAAACCGCGTGCAATAGCTCCGTCTCGTCGAACTACACGAGTGCAATGCGCCAAGTTTGCGTTTGAACGATTTGTCTTCGAGAAAAAGTCGATTATACATATGCGTTTTTACGACATCGTGAGAATCACTTTTTTTTGGCTGCACCTAGACAAAATCTGGCATCATATTCGGTTTCAGCACGCCGAATATCCAAGGAAACTGATGCAACATCGTTTTCTTCGCGACCACAGCTCACGAAAAACTCAATCATAGAAGTTGATATTCGGGTTCGATATGATGGCATATAACTTGAGCACACATTGTCGTAGGCCGATGAAACCGCGTGCAATAGCTTCGTCTCGTCGAACTACACGAGTGCAATGCGCCAAGTTTGCGTTTGAACGATTTGTCTTCGAGAAAAAGTCGATTATACATATGCGTGTTTACCACATCGTGGGAATCACTTTTTTTTGGCTGCACCTAGACAAAATCTGGCATCATATTCGGTTTCAGCACGCCGAATAACCAAGGAAACTGATGCAACATCGTTTTCTTCGCGACCACAGCTCACGAAAAACTCAATCATAGAAGTTGATATTCTGGTTCGATATGATGGCATATAACTTGAGCACACATTGTCGTAGGCCGATGAAACCGCGTGCAATAGCTCCGTCTCGTCGAACTACACGAGTGCAATGCGCCAAGTTTGCGTTTGAACGATTTGTCTTCGAGAAAAAGTCGATTATACATATGCGTTTTTACGACATCGTGGGAATCACTTTTTTTTGGCTGCACCTAGACAAAATCTGGCATCATATTCGGTTTCAGCACGCCGAATAACCAAGGAAACTGATGCAACATCGTTTTCTTCGCCACCACAGCTCACGAAAAACTCAATCATAGAAGTTGATATTCGTGTTCGATATGATGGCATATAACTTGAGTACACATTGTCGTAGGCCGATGAAACCGCGTGTAATAGCTCCGTCTCGTCGAACTACACGAGTGCAATGCGCCAAGTTTGCGTTTGAACGATTTGTCTTCGAGAAAAAGTCGATTATACATATGCGTTTTTACGACATCGTGGGAATCACTTTTTTTTGGCTGCACCTAGACAAAATCTGGCATCATATTCGGTTTCAGCACGCCGAATATCCAAGGAAACTAATGCAACATCGTTTTCTTCGCGACCACAGCTCACGAAAAACTCAATCATAGAAGTTGATATTCGGGTTCGATATGATGGCATATAACTTGAGCACACATTGTCGTAGGCCGATGAAACCGCGTGCAATAGCTTCGTCTCGTCGAACTACACGAGTGCAATGCGCCAAGTTTGCGTTTGAACGATTTGTCTTCGTGAAAAAGTCGATTATACATATGCGTTTTTACGACATCGTGGGAATCACTTTTTTTTGGCTGCACCTAGACAAAATCTGGCATCATATTCGGTTTCAGCACGCCGAATCGCCAAGGAAACTGATGCAACATCGTTTTCTTCGCGACCACAGCTCACGAAAAACTCAATCATAGAAGTTGATATTCGGGTTCGATATGATGGCATATAACTTGAGCACACATTGTCGTAGGCCGATGAAACCGCGTGCAATAGCTTCGTCTCGTCGAACTACACGAGTGCAATGCGCCAAGTTTGCGTTTGAACGATTTGTCTTCGAGAAAAAGTCGATTATACATATGCGTGTTTACCACATCGTGGGAATCACTTTTTTTTGGCTGCACCTAGACAAAATCTGGCATCATATTCGGTTTCAGCACGCCGAATAACCAAGGAAACTGATGCAACATCGTTTTCTTCGCGACCACAGCTCACGAAAAACTCAATCATAGAAGTTGATATTCTGGTTCGATATGATGGCATATAACTTGAGCACACATTGTCGTAGGCCGATGAAACCGCGTGCAATAGCTCCGTCTCGTCGAACTACACGAGTGCAATGCGCCAAGTTTGCGTTTGAACGATTTGTCTTCGAGAAAAAGTCGATTATACATATGCGTTTTTACGACATCGTGGGAATCACTTTTTTTTGGCTGCACCTAGACAAAATCTGGCATCATATTCGGTTTCAGCACGCCGAATAACCAAGGAAACTGATGCAACATCGTTTTCTTCGCCACCACAGCTCACGAAAAACTCAATCATAGAAGTTGATATTCGTGTTCGATATGATGGCATATAACTTGAGTACACATTGTCGTAGGCCGATGAAACCGCGTGTAATAGCTCCGTCTCGTCGAACTACACGAGTGCAATGCGCCAAGTTTGCGTTTGAACGATTTGTCTTCGAGAAAAAGTCGATTATACATATGCGTTTTTACGACATCGTGGGAATCACTTTTTTTTGGCTGCACCTAGACAAAATCTGGCATCATATTCGGTTTCAGCACGCCGAATATCCAAGGAAACTAATGCAACATCGTTTTCTTCGCGACCACAGCTCACGAAAAACTCAATCATAGAAGTTGATATTCGGGTTCGATATGATGGCATATAACTTGAGCACACATTGTCGTAGGCCGATGAAACCGCGTGCAATAGCTTCGTCTCGTCGAACTACACGAGTGCAATGCGCCAAGTTTGCGTTTGAACGATTTGTCTTCGTGAAAAAGTCGATTATACATATGCGTTTTTACGACATCGTGGGAATCACTTTTTTTTGGCTGCACCTAGACAAAATCTGGCATCATATTCGGTTTCAGCACGCCGAATCGCCAAGGAAACTGATGCAACATCGTTTTCTTCGCGACCACAGCTCACGAAAAACTCAATCATAGAAGTTGATATGCGTGTTCGATATGATGGCATATAACTTGAGTACACATTGTCGTAGGCCGATGAAACCGCGTGCAATAGCTCCGTCTCGTCGAACTACACGAGTGCAATGCGCCACGTTTGCGTTTGAACGATTTGTCTTCGAGAAAAAGTCGATTATACATATGCGTTTTTACGACATCGTGGGAATCACTTTTTTTTGGCTGCACCTAGACAAAATCTGGCATCATATTCGGTTTCAGCACGCCGAATATCCAAGGAAACTGATGCAACATCGTTTTCTTCGCGACCACAGCTCACGAAAAACTCAATCATAGAAGTTGATATTCGGGTTCGATATGATGGCATATAACTTGAGCACACATTGTCGTAGGCCGATGAAACCGCGTGCAATAGCTTCGGCTCGTCGAACTACACGAGTGCAATGCGCCAAGTTTGCGTTTGAACGATTTGTCTTCGAGAAAAAGTCGATTATACATATGCGTTTTTACGACATCGTGGGAATCACTTTTTTTTGGCTGCACCTAGACAAAATCTGGCATCATATTCGGTTTCAGCACGCCGAATATCCAAGGAAACTGATGCAACATCGTTTTCTTCGCGACCACAGCTCACGAAAAACTCAATCATAGAAGTTGATATTCGGGTTCGATATGATGGCATATAACTTGAGCACACATTGTCGTAGGCCGATGAAACCGCGTGCAATAGCTTCGTCTCGTCGAACTACACGAGTGCAATGCGCCAAGTTTGCGTTTGAACGATTTGTCTTCGAGAAAAAGTCGATTATACATATGCGTGTTTACCACATCGTGGGAATCACTTTTTTTTGGCTGCACCTAGACAAAATCTGGCATCATATTCGGTTTCAGCACGCCGAATAGCCAAGGAAACTGATGCAACATCGTTTTCTTCGCGACCACAGCTCACGAAAAACTCAATCATAGAAGTTGATATGCGTGTTCGATATGATGGCATATAACTTGAGTACACATTGTCGTAGGCCGATGAAACCGCGTGCAATAGCTCCGTCTCGTCGAACTACACGAGTGCAATGCGCCAAGTTTGCGTTTGAACGATTTGTCTTCGAGAAAAAGTCGATTATACATATGCGTTTTTACGACATCGTGAGAATCACTTTTTTTTGGCTGCACCTAGACAAAATCTGGCATCATATTCGGTTTCAGCACGCCGAATATCCAAGGAAACTGATGCAACATCGTTTTCTTCGCGACCACAGCTCACGAAAAACTCAATCATAGAAGTTGATATGCGTGTTCGATATGATGGCATATAACTTGAGTACACATTGTCGTAGGCCGATGAAACCGCGTGCAATAGCTCCGTCTCGTCGAACTACACGAGTGCAATGCGCCACGTTTGCGTTTGAACGATTTGTCTTCGAGAAAAAGTCGATTATACATATGCGTTTTTACGACATCGTGGGAATCACTTTTTTTTGGCTGCACCTAGACAAAATCTGGCATCATATTCGGTTTCAGCACGCCGAATATCCAAGGAAACTGATGCAACATCGTTTTCTTCGCGACCACAGCTCACGAAAAACTCAATCATAGAAGTTGATATTCGGGTTCGATATGATGGCATATAACTTGAGCACACATTGTCGTAGGCCGATGAAACCGCGTGCAATAGCTTCGGCTCGTCGAACTACACGAGTGCAATGCGCCAAGTTTGCGTTTGAACGATTTGTCTTCGAGAAAAAGTCGATTATACATATGCGTTTTTACGACATCGTGGGAATCACTTTTTTTTGGCTGCACCTAGACAAAATCTGGCATCATATTCGGTTTCAGCACGCCGAATATCCAAGGAAACTGATGCAACATCGTTTTCTTCGCGACCACAGCTCACGAAAAACTCAATCATAGAAGTTGATATTCGGGTTCGATATGATGGCATATAACTTGAGCACACATTGTCGTAGGCCGATGAAACCGCGTGCAATAGCTTCGTCTCGTCGAACTACACGAGTGCAATGCGCCAAGTTTGCGTTTGAACGATTTGTCTTCGAGAAAAAGTCGATTATACATATGCGTGTTTACCACATCGTGGGAATCACTTTTTTTTGGCTGCACCTAGACAAAATCTGGCATCATATTCGGTTTCAGCACGCCGAATAGCCAAGGAAACTGATGCAACATCGTTTTCTTCGCGACCACAGCTCACGAAAAACTCAATCATAGAAGTTGATATGCGTGTTCGATATGATGGCATATAACTTGAGTACACATTGTCGTAGGCCGATGAAACCGCGTGCAATAGCTCCGTCTCGTCGAACTACACGAGTGCAATGCGCCAAGTTTGCGTTTGAACGATTTGTCTTCGAGAAAAAGTCGATTATACATATGCGTTTTTACGACATCGTGAGAATCACTTTTTTTTGGCTGCACCTAGACAAAATCTGGCATCATATTCGGTTTCAGCACGCCGAATATCCAAGGAAACTGATGCAACATCGTTTTCTTCGCGACCACAGCTCACGAAAAACTCAATCATAGAAGTTGATATTCGGGTTCGATATGATGGCATATAACTTGAGCACACATTGTCGTAGGCCGATGAAACCGCGTGCAATAGCTTCGTCTCGTCGAACTACACGAGTGCAATGCGCCAAGTTTGCGTTTGAACGATTTGTCTTCGAGAAAAAGTCGATTATACATATGCGTGTTTACCACATCGTGGGAATCACTTTTTTTTGGCTGCACCTAGACAAAATCTGGCATCATATTCGGTTTCAGCACGCCGAATAACCAACAAGGAAACTGATGCAACATCGTTTTCTTCGCGACCACAGCTCACGAAAAACTCAATCATAGAAGTTGATATTCTGGTTCGATATGATGGCATATAACTTGAGCACACATTGTCGTAGGCCGATGAAACCGCGTGCAATAGCTCCGTCTCGTCGAACTACACGAGTGCAATGCGCCAAGTTTGCGTTTGAACGATTTGTCTTCGAGAAAAAGTCGATTATACATATGCGTTTTTACGACATCGTGGGAATCACTTTTTTTTGGCTGCACCTAGACAAAATCTGGCATCATATTCGGTTTCAGCACGCCGAATAACCAAGGAAACTGATGCAACATCGTTTTCTTCGCCACCACAGCTCACGAAAAACTCAATCATAGAAGTTGATATTCGTGTTCGATATGATGGCATATAACTTGAGTACACATTGTCGTAGGCCGATGAAACCGCGTGTAATAGCTCCGTCTCGTCGAACTACACGAGTGCAATGCGCCAAGTTTGCGTTTGAACGATTTGTCTTCGAGAAAAAGTCGATTATACATATGCGTTTTTACGACATCGTGGGAATCACTTTTTTTTGGCTGCACCTAGACAAAATCTGGCATCATATTCGGTTTCAGCACGCCGAATATCCAAGGAAACTGATGCAACATCGTTTTCTTCGCGACCACAGCTCACGAAAAACTCAATCATAGAAGTTGATATTCGGGTTCGATATGATGGCATATAACTTGAGCACACATTGTCGTAGGCCGATGAAACCGCGTGCAATAGCTTCGGCTCGTCGAACTACACGAGTGCAATGCGCCAAGTTTGCGTTAGAACGATTTGTCTTCGAGAAAAAGTCGATTATACATATGCGTTTTTACGACATCGTGGGAATCACTTTTTTTTGGCTGCACCTAGACAAAATCTGGCATCATATTCGGTTTCAGCACGCCGAATAGCCAAGGAAACTGATGCAACATCGTTTTCTTCGCGACCACAGCTCACGAAAAACTCAATCATAGAAGTTGATATGCGTGTTCGATATGATGGCATATAACTTGAGTACACATTGTCGTAGGCCGATGAAACCGCGTGCAATAGCTCCGTCTCGTCGAACTACACGAGTGCAATGCGCCAAGTTTGCGTTTGAACGATTTGTCTTCGAGAAAAAGTCGATTATACATATGCGTTTTTACGACATCGTGGGAATCACTTTTTTTTGGCTGCACCTAGACAAAATCTGGCATCATATTCGGTTTCAGCACGCCGAATATCCAAGGAAACTGATGCAACATCGTTTTCTTCGCGACCACAGCTCACGAAAAACTCAATCATAGAAGTTGATATTCGGGTTCGATATGATGGCATATAACTTGAGCACACATTGTCGTAGGCCGATGAAACCGCGTGCAATAGCTTCGTCTCGTCGAACTACACGAGTGCAATGCGCCAAGTTTGCGTTTGAACGATTTGTCTTCGAGAAAAAGTCGATTATACATATGCGTGTTTACCACATCGTGGGAATCACTTTTTTTTGGCTGCACCTAGACAAAATCTGGCATCATATTCGGTTTCAGCACGCCGAATAGCCAAGGAAACTGATGCAACATCGTTTTCTTCGCGACCACAGCTCACGAAAAACTCAATCATAGAAGTTGATATGCGTGTTCGATATGATGGCATATAACTTGAGTACACATTGTCGTAGGCCGATGAAACCGCGTGCAATAGCTCCGTCTCGTCGAACTACACGAGTGCAATGCGCCAAGTTTGCGTTTGAACGATTTGTCTTCGAGAAAAAGTCGATTATACATATGCGTTTTTACGACATCGTGGGAATCACTTTTTTTTGGCTGCACCTAGACAAAATCTGGCATCATATTCGGTTTCAGCACGCCGAATATCCAAGGAAACTGATGCAACATCGTTTTCTTCGCGACCACAGCTCACGAAAAACTCAATCATAGAAGTTGATATTCGGGTTCGATATGATGGCATATAACTTGAGCACACATTGTCGTAGGCCGATGAAACCGCGTGCAATAGCTTCGTCTCGTCGAACTACACGAGTGCAATGCGCCAAGTTTGCGTTTGAACGATTTGTCTTCGAGAAAAAGTCGATTATACATATGCGTGTTTACCACATCGTGGGAATCACTTTTTTTTGGCTGCACCTAGACAAAATCTGGCATCATATTCGGTTTCAGCACGCCGAATAACCAAGGAAACTGATGCAACATCGTTTTCTTCGCGACCACAGCTCACGAAAAACTCAATCATAGAAGTTGATATTCTGGTTCGATATGATGGCATATAACTTGAGCACACATTGTCGTAGGCCGATGAAACCGCGTGCAATAGCTCCGTCTCGTCGAACTACACGAGTGCAATGCGCCAAGTTTGCGTTTGAACGATTTGTCTTCGAGAAAAAGTCGATTATACATATGCGTTTTTACGACATCGTGGGAATCACTTTTTTTTGGCTGCACCTAGACAAAATCTGGCATCATATTCGGTTTCAGCACGCCGAATAACCAAGGAAACTGATGCAACATCGTTTTCTTCGCCACCACGGCTCACGAAAAACTCAATCATAGAAGTTGATATTCGTGTTCGATATGATGGCATATAACTTGAGAACACATTGTCGTAGGCCGATGAAACCGCGTGTAATAGCTCCGTCTCGTCGAACTACACGAGTGCAATGCGCCAAGTTTGCGTTTGAACGATTTGTCTTCGAGAAAAAGTCGATTATACATATGCGTTTTTACGACATCGTGGGAATCACTTTTTTTTGGCTGCACCTAGACAAAATCTGGCATCATATTCGGTTTCAGCACGCCGAATATCCATGGAAACTGATGCAACATCGTTTTCTTCGCGACCACAGCTCACGAAAAACTCAATCATAGAAGTTGATATTCGGGTTCGATATGATGGCATATAACTTGAGCACACATTGTCGTAGGCCGATGAAACCGCGTGCAATAGCTTCGTCTCGTCGAACTACACGAGTGCAATGCGCCAAGTTTGCGTTTGAACGATTTGTCTTCGAGAAAAAGTCGATTATACATATGCGTGTTTACCACATCGTGGGAATCACTTTTTTTTGGCTGCACCTAGACAAAATCTGGCATCATATTCGGTTTCAGCACGCCGAATAACCAAGGAAACTGATGCAACATCGTTTTCTTCGCGACCACAGCTCACGAAAAACTCAATCATAGAAGTTGATATTCTGGTTCGATATGATGGCATATAACTTGAGCACACATTGTCGTAGGCCGATGAAACCGCGTGCAATAGCTCCGTCTCGTCGAACTACACGAGTGCAATGCGCCAAGTTTGCGTTTGAACGATTTGTCTTCGAGAAAAAGTCGATTATACATATGCGTTTTTACGACATCGTGGGAATCACTTTTTTTTGGCTGCACCTAGAGAAAATCTGGCATCATATTCGGTTTCAGCACGCCGAATAACCAAGGAAACTGATGCAACACCGTTTTCTTCGCCACCACAGCTCACGAAAAACTCAATCATAGAAGTTGATATTCGTGTTCGATATGATGGCATATAACTTGAGTACACATTGTCGTAGGCCGATGAAACCGCGTGCAATAGCTCCGTCTCGTCGAACTACACGAGTGCAATGCGCCAAGTTTGCGTTTGAACGATTTGTCTTCGAGAAAAAGTCGATTATACATATGCGTTTTTACGACATCGTGGGAATCACTTTTTTTTGGCTGCACCTAGACAAAATCTGGCATCATATTCGGTTTCAGCACGCCGAATAACCAAGGAAACTGATGCAACATCGTTTTCTTCGCGACCACAGCTCACGAAAAACTCAATCATAGAAGTTGATATTCGGGTTCGATATGATGGCATATAACTTGAGCACACATTGTCGTAGGCCGATGAAACCGCGTGCAATAGCTTCGTCTCGTCGAACTACACGAGTGCAATGCGCCAAGTTTGCGTTTGAACGATTTTTCTTCGAGAAAAAGTCGATTATACATATGCGTTTTTACGACATTGTTACGTATTTCCGGTGAATTTGGTGTTATTAAAAGAAATAAAATCTCAGTTGGTGTCATTGTTTCAATATTGTCCTTCCGTTTTTGATCTTAGTAATTTAGGGAAGCCGAAATAACAATTTTTAACCGTCGAGCGGTAGCCGATTAAAATTTGACTTGCCGATTTTAAGAAGGACATGCTAGATTGATTTATTTTAACGTTGAGAATTTACCGAAAACCGTAAATAGTGGTTAAACTTTCCTTTTTTGGAATATCAAACGACATCCGGGTAGAAAGAATAAATGTTTTCCTCACGTTACTCACTTTCGTTGTTTCTTTTATAATTAGTCCTTTGGGTCGCTGTCTGGACGGCTGCTTGGCTGGATGGATGATACGTTTTCTGTAGTCTTTTTGAATAAAGTTTTTTTTTTTGATTTCACTTATTGACGTTTTCTTTTCTGGATTTCCGAGAGAAACAAAATTAATAAATATATATATATCGAACGAAAACTGTATTTTTAATCGTTGGTTCACTTCACTAAGAGTGCGGTTTGTTTTTAGATTACATTATTTAATTGTTAAATTCTCGTGGGGTTCGCAAGAGACCGTTCGTAAACGAGCATCTTGGGTCGCCTCGGCAAAATTTATCAATTAATTTTACTGAAGATTTGGAATGAAAGAGTTAATTGTTAAATTCTCGTGGGGTTCGCAAGAGACCGTTCGTAAACGAGCATCTTGGGTCGCCTCGGCAAAATTTATCAATTAATTCTATAAAAAATTATGCAATGAAAGATTCAATTGTTAAATTCTCGTGGGGTTCGCAAGGCACCGTTATTTAAACGAGCGTCTTGGGTCGCCTCGGCAAAATTTATCAATTAATTCTATTCAAGAGTGATTTTTCACGTAAGTCAACCGATAAATTCTCGTGGGGTTCGCAAGCCACCGTTCTTAAACGAGCGTCTTGGGTCGCCTCGGCAAAATTTCTCGGTATGATTTGTGTGATGGGGAAGTTAACACTTTTTCACAACACTTGGTATCACTTCTTTTTTATTCACCACAAATTCTTTACTTGTTTGAGACTTGACATGTTTAAATTTAATAATTAAAGTGAATGGTGGCTTTAGAAAAATATTTCATGTAAATGAATCTTATGTCGAAAAATGCGAAAGGTAAAATAATTGTGAGTTCAACAGTGCAGACAGCAAAATTATCATAAATTCAACGGTGCAGAAGGCCAAATTATTCTAAGTTCAAGAGTGCAGAAGGCCAAATTATTCTAAGTTCAAGAGTGCAGAAGGCAAAATTATTCTAAGTTCATAACTCACGAAATTTTTCCAAGTCCACAACTCACGAAATATTTTCTAAGTCCAAAAATAATTTGGAACTTAGTCGATTTAATGTTCCCGGAGCTCTTCGGAGAGATGACTGCTGCTGGCTGATGTTGAAGTTGAACTGCCGTTTTTCTGCGGCACTGAGACTACTCTGACCGATTATTCACCGCGTCGATCGTTGGCGCACGCTATCCAGTAGTAGGGATGGTGGGGATGCTTCGTTTAACGTGCAACTCCACTTGACTGAGAGTAGGGATGGCGCGTGATGCGTATTCATATGTTCTGTGTGTAGTCTCATCTAATGCTGTGACATTCTCTTATGCCTTATTACATTTTTCATTTTTACATTTTTAATTCTTAAAAATTATTTCTGATATTTTGACAATGATTTTTCTGTTTTAAAATTAATTTTTGAACGTGATTTTCACTATAGCTTAAATGGATCCTTTTGGCATCCTCATGGTACTACTATAAGCAATTTTTGTCTATTGACATTGTCTCTTGACAAATTTGACAAAATTCGTTTTTGACCCTATTTTTGGTCTAGAAATACGATCCTAGTATTAAAACTTTTTTGACAATTTTTTATATCATTTCAATTGTATATAACAATAGTATTTTTCAGTAATCAGGAACAATTATTCATCCATTCAAATGTCCACATTTTATAGCATTTTTCCATAAATTTTCCTTTTCTTAACTATACAACTTTCGGAGATATTGACTTGACCTTGAAAAATGTTTATTAACTTCTAATGGCGTTGTTTATAACGTGAAAAATCTAATCAATGGCTCAGTCGTTAGAGGATTCAGTGGACTATTTTTATGGATTTTTCGGTAGAAATTCGTTCATTAATTTCGTGGTTATTAACATTTACAATTAAGATCGCTAATTTATCAAAATTGACATGTTTAAATTGTTGAGTTTTGTTTAATTTTCTTTCATATTCTTGTTCTTGTTATTTAAATGCGCTAATTTCGCCAATTTTAGATTTTTTTAGGGGTAATTCCTAATGACATGTCAATAGACATTCAGTTTTGTCTATTGACTTTTACAATTTTCTATTACATATTTTTGTAGTTCACAATTTATGCCATAGTTTCTATATGGGATGTTTTTGCATATGTCCCATAGGGAAAGCGCTATCAATTCTCGAACTTTATTTGCATACACCGATACAAGGATTTGAGTGTGTGTGTATAGTGTGAATTATTTAAAAATCAATATCTTCACTGTTTATGAAGATTAAGAAAAGATTTTTTTGTTACATATCAAGGATCTACTGAACTTCCTTTTACGATTTTTCTGAATTGTTTACAGGATTTTTCATGTACGTTTTGTTTACAACAATTATATTTGTTAATAATTTTTATCATTTTTATGAATGGAATAAATAGTTTTCAATATATGGAGTCCTTTTTTGTCTGGAAACCATTTCTCTATCGTCAATAATGCGGACGCTAGAATTTTCCAAAGTTTTTGTGGACACACCGATACATGGGTTTGTATGTGTGGGTGTGTGTAAAAGTTTAAAAATGAATATCTTCACTATTTATGAAGATTAAGAAGAGATTTTTGAAATACATATTTAGGATCTACAGAACTTCCTTTTACGATTTTTCTGAATTGTTCGTAGAATATTTCATGTATATTTTGTTTACAACAATTATATTTGTTAATAAATTTTATTATTTTTATGAGTGAAATAAATAGTTCTCAGAATATGGAGTCCCTTTTGTATGGAAACCATTTCTCTATCATCAATAATGCGTACGCTAGAATTTTCCAAAGTTTTGTGGACACACGGATACATGGGCTTGTATGTGTCTGTATGAAACTTCAAAAATAAATATCTCAACTGTTTATGAAGATTAAGAAAAGATTTTTGGTGGGTGCTTACCCCGGTGATCGTTCTTTCTTTTCCACTGATTTGCATTTTGTTGTTATAAATGTTTGTTAATTGTTTATTAACAAATTCTATTTTTTCATAACTTTTCATGGCCATTGTCTTATGGAATATTTAGTTTACGTTATTTCTTGACTTTTCATGCATCCTTTTTGATGCAATAGTCGAATTTATCTATTTTTCAGAATTATGATTTCTCTTTTGTATTTAAATTATTCGTTTGTCTTTTCATTTATTTCAATCGGAGTCATATCATTCTTAGATTGACTCGTATCAATATATACGTGGAAATTTCCAAGATTTCGTCATTTTTGAGAGGGTGCGTTACTCGTCCTCGCGGTTTAACCCTGTTCTAACGTCCCAAAGCTGAGTTTCTTTTAATCATTGATATGTGGGCTCCTGTATGGTCCCGAATTATTTTTATTTTAAGTAATTATTTATTTATTCTGTGCAATGATTGTATTAAAGGTCATCGGCTTGCGACGTCAGAGGGAGAAATACTGTTCCGTCCTCCGTCAATGTTTCTATCTTTTCATTTCTTTATTCTTATTTATATATAGAATCCTTTTGGTCATTCATCTAAGAATGTTTTGTTACATGACCTCTGGTTGATATATATGATCAGTTATTTATAGCGGTATTTATACTTTGCAATTGCTTCTATTTTTCAGAATTATGATTTCTCTTTTGTATTTCATTCTTCGTTTTTCTTTTCATTTATTTCAATCGGAGTCATATCATTCTTAGATTGACTCGTATCAATATATACGTGGAAATTTCCAAGATTTCGTCATTTTTGAGAGGGTGCGTTACTCGTCCTCGCGGTTTAACCCTGTTCTAACGTCCCAAAGCTGAGTTTCTTTTAATCATTGGTATGTGGGCTCCTGTATGGTCCCGAATTATTTTCATTATAAGTAATCATTTATTTATTCTGTGCAATGATTGTATTAAAGGTCATCGGCTTGCGACGTCAGAGGGAGAAATACTGTTCCGTCCTCCGTCAATGTTTCTATCTTTTCATTTCGGTAGTCTTATTTATATATAGAATCCTTTTGGTCATTCATCTAAGAATGTTTTGTTACATGACCTCTGGTTGAAATATATGATCAGTAATTTATAGCGGTATTTAGTATTTATATTTGATTGATTTCATCCTTTATATTTTGCAATTGCTTCAAGGGGATATCATTCATAGAAAACGTATGTGAATACGTAACATGACAATGGTGAGTGCAGTTGCTTTTGTCTGTTTTAGCGACAAAAGCAACTGTAAAAGTCTATTATAGTTTATTCATTGATATTATTGTCGTCTTTTTTTTTTGTGAAAAATCAACCAATCACGGTCCTTATTCCATAGTTTTGTGATTTTTACATATTTTATCGTTATGAACTCTATCAGGGGATTCTCCGGTACATTACCTCGAAAGTATAAGCTCCTAACCCACTGAAATTCAATTAAACATTTCATAATTTTATTTTTATCTAAGCGTTGCATGTTTGACAGTATTTGATTGAGTTCAACTATTCGATTCATGTATTTCACTATTTAATCTCTAATTATTTGTTGCACTGAGTTTTGCAATCCCACTTCACGTATTTAATGTTCCTAGTTTTTTTTTGTTTTTCATTTCAGTAGTCTTTTAAATGTTTTAATTATTTGTCGACACAGTTTGGCTTCCTTGCGCCAATCATATTCGTCATTCATGTAAAATTTTATGATTTGAGGATTCGTGTCCAATTTTATAAAGTGCATGTTGCCAAATAATACTCCTTGTATGACAGCGATGTGTAGTGGTTTAATTATTTCTTCGAGATTCTCTGTTAAATTGTTAAGCGTTGCCGGTTTTTCCCTTGCTTTTCTGCAGTCTGCGATTTTTGTGGCATACGTAGTAAGTTTATTATATATTTTATTCCTCAGACTAACAGGATAATTCAGTATTAAGGACGCTCGTAACGTCCTGTATCGGATTGACGGATCCATTTTATGTATTCTGTAATCGTAGGTTTAATTTAGATATATATTCGTGTAGGTATTATTGAGAAAAAGGGAGGTGCTTATAAGTGGTTACTTCCCAATTGAGTAAACCCAGGTATTGCTTGCAGTGAACATATATAGATAGATATAGAACATTTAAATTTCATGAAATTTTTTTTTTTTGCCCAATATATGTTTGATTATTTGATTTTTAAATTATTATAGGCTTAAGCGTAGTGTTAAGTGGTCCAAGTCACTTTCGTATAGTTAAATTACGTATTGTCACGTTTGCGAGGTACCCATAGATCTTAAATATTGGACTTTAATGTAATTGAACATAATATAACATAATAAGAGATACAGTGTAGTAAAATAATAATCTTCTGATCCTGTTCCGGTCGTGTTCTTCGGTATCCTCAGCTCCTTGCTGTTCTGTTGTCCGTTTTGGTATCATGGATCGACTAATGCCTGCGGATCAACTGCCGAAGTCTGGTCATAGTACGTACATTTGTTGTTTTCTTTGGCTAGGATTATTAGAAAGGTATGGGGACGTTCATATGGTAAGGAAGGTTTCGTTCACCCAATGGTGCTGTGACAGATCTATCTATATGCTGTTCCATTTTGGTATTCAATTTTCTGCGATTTGTTCACGTTCTCCACTCATATCTTGCATTCGTACTTCTTGTTGGTAGCGGAGGTTGAATTCCGGTATTCGTTTTCATTGATTTTGAATTATTGCTTGACTTGGATATCTTGGGTTCCCATTTCCAGTATGATGATGGTTATGCTGCTTTGCACTGTAGAGAGTACTTCTACTGCATGCTCGCTCCGTTGTAGTCTCCATTATCATGTGGAACTTCCCATCGTCGTCACGATCGTGTAGAATGTTTGTTTTACGCATGTAAGGTAATTTGAATATCTGTTGTTTAGTGTTGGTCAGCAAGATTGTGACCTCTCTTTTAAATATTTTGTTTTCATTTTCTTCGTCCTTTTCCAGGTGTACGCGGTATTTTCTGAGTGAGAACATGACGTGAGCATCTTTCCAGCGATAGTTCGAATTGATTTTCGAGTATCAAGAGGTCGGAAGATGGATATAGGGGAGCAGGTAAGGAAAGCAAAATAGGATTGTGTTTTGTTCGTCGTTGTTGTTTTCTTTTCAGGCCGAAGGTCCGCAGAACATCAAGTTCGATCCCTGATATCCTGAAGAATTAGGTGCCAATATTCGGAACCTTAAGCCCCAACTGTAGGGCGTTGCATGTTTCAGCTCATTCATGCTGAAGGAATTTCAGGCTTATTCTAAATCTTACACTTCAATTCATAATTTTACATACTACTCGTCAGTGGCCTATCGTTACAGTATTTTATTATATATTCTACTTATTTCTTCACTTGTTTTCAGGTTATCGCAAAGGTGACAATCGATACTCGAACTCATGCCAGCCCACAGTATTGTTACTTCATGAGTATGATTCTAATGTTATGCATATACATACATGTATATACATATGCATATGTATATGAATATTATAATTTTTATTATTTATTTAGTGAGGCTATTTAACGGGATCTGTGTCATTCCGTCGGCGTTCTTTTACCGTTATAATTCAAGCGTTAGTAGCCATTATGAATAGTTAAGTTTAGTATTATTTTTTTATTTTTATTTTGCAAGTTTCTCTCATTTTCTCAAGTTAAGCCTGAAGTAATAGAAAGAATATCCTACCTTTATCTGCTATCATTATCTGTATCTATTTCGTCCGCCGAAATCTCCTCCAATTCTTCGTGACTATCGGTATTTTCTATTTCGTCGATTTTCGCTTCGCAATATTGTTTAAATACATCTAATAATTTATGCATTTTTTCTACTTTCTTTTGCAATTGTCTCGCGATAATTAATATTCGGTGTTTCCTTTTCCTCGCCTCTAAGATTTCTTTATTGGGGTGTCTCCATATCCTAATCATACGAGGGCGCTCATTCGTGTGTCTGTCCATTCCTGATTCTGGAATGATATGAGACGTTTATTTCTTTATTTACGGAAGAAAAAACGTTTCGTTCCATTTATAACTCTATATTTTGCATTCAGTGCATTGCAAATACGTGCTCGTGCAGATTAGTGCTACCTTCACCTAGATTATATAAAAGGGATGCGGACAGCAAAAGTCGGGAAAAGAAAAAAAAAAATTATGTGTCTAAAATATTAAGTGCAGCATGGTAATGTTGCGTGCTCTGTTATTATCTACTTTGTCTAATGTTTTTTGACTAAACTATTTTCATTCTTGATACCGTTTGGAATCAAAAGTTTGGTTGAAAGCGCGTTATTTTTCCCCTAGCCTTAGTTTGCCAAAAATTATGATGTATGTCCAATTTTTGGTTTACTGATTGTTATGCTGAAGGAATTAATAAATGTCGCACAGTGTAGATATTAAATATGTCATGATTTATATTAATGACCTCTGTTATGTTTTTGTTTTAATGTCTACAAATGTTGATTATGAATGTTTGACTCGATATAAAGCATTGAGAGTACATTCGGTACGGGATTATCTCCCAATAAAAAAAAAATGTATATGGACATTATGATTTTATGCACATATGAATGAAAAATAAAAAAAATCTATATCTATATATGTATACATATATATGTAGGTTATTTCATTGAATACAATGCTAGTGATAATTATAAAAAAAATATAGAAAGAGTAGTTTCGAATACTGTATAAAATACTATAAAATAATATTTATTTAGTTATTTATTTTTTTTTTTTTTTTCTATCTTATTTCGCCGCCGTTTCCCTGGGGACCCCTTGGATCGTCACTCCCAAAGTATTTATTGACTCCAAACCCCATTGAAATTCGGCCTTCTCCCCGTCGTGTAATGGAATCGTGTAGGTTATGATTGTTGAGTTTCTATTTCAGTAGAATCCTTAAGTGTTGAATAATTTTTAATACAACTTCTAGTTGAGTCTTCCACGCCGGTTTACCTCCAAACGCCATTTCGATGATTTCTGGGTTGGTGTTTTCTAGTATTATTACGTGTATATCTTCGCTGATTGAGTTTTGCAGTATCTGGATATTCAATTTTCCAAGAAATCGTTTCACATCTGCTTCTATAAATTTCAGGTGGCTCACGGGTTTAGCCCCTCCGGCGATTTTCAGTAGATCTTTTTCAAATCCCTTTAGCCTATTAAGTAAGTGTTGTCGTTCTTGTGGTGGGATTTGGTCGCGAAGGTGAGTGTGATATTCACTTAGCTTTACGGTCCTGTCCATTTCCTGTTGAATGATAAAGCCAATTTTTAATGTGAGGTTTGAGAGCTGTTGTCAATGGGTGGTGAAGATTTAAGCCTTTTGAGTGATTAAAGAAACCAAAGCGTGAAGATGCGTCTGTGATTACTGAATGTTGGAAAATGTCCCCCTTCCCTAATTTCACTTATTTTCGTGCCAGCAGGTCTTTTAGTTTCCTCCTCCTGGTTTCCTTAATCCTTCTCCGCCTTTGCTCTTCTTCCGCTTTTTCTTCTCCAATTCTCTGCTTCCTTCTTGATTTACTAATTTTAAACACATCCGCCAACCTTTGCTTTTTTTCTTCTAATTTTTCCTTCATCTCTAAGAATTCGTCCTCATTTGCAGTAGCATATTGTTTTCTTCGTCCTTCAAGCGTAGGTATAGGAGTAGGCTTATAGGTAGGTTGAAGTGACTCTAGTCTTTCAAGAATGATGTACGGGTTCGGAAGGGTTGATGGGTTGGGATTAATATATTTGGGGATATATGGAGTGACAGGTCGTGGTGGTGGTATTACTGGTATTTGCGTTGGGGTTTCAGGCACAGTTGTAGGACAGTAACGATCATGTCGAGGGTCATGTTCATCAATGTGATAGGTCGACTTGTTGGGTGTTGTTGTGTCCATTGATGCGGCGTAGAAGATGAGAGGTGTTTGTGAGGGTCTTTTATTGTTTATGTCAAGGCCTGTATACACCCTATACCTTGGGTCGTTGGGGAAGACATTGATAACATATCTAGCAGGTTCATCGTCAAGAGGATGTAAGACATACGTTTCGTCGGAGTGAGTTGGATCAGGCATCACGATTAGGTGATTCCTCATAGTTGATGAGGTGCTTGGTTGGTGTGAACTGCAATGGTTTTCGTGTGAAGCGCCTGTTGGAATGGATACATCGGTGATATTGTGTGTAGATAATGGGCCAGGTGTATTTTGATGATTGATAGCAGGGTTTGACGTGCTAGTAGAGATGTGCGGGATTTTCATAACTGGGGTGGTGCTGACTAATCCTTGATTAGATGACGGTAGTACGTGTAGCGTAGCGTGAGTTGCAGGTGACAGTGAATGGAGCGTGATTTTTTTAGGTGAGGATGTTGTGATCTCGGATCGGTCATGCTCATTGGGGATTATGACTTCTTGCGTGCAAATTGTAATTTTTACATCAATTGGTGCAAATGTATCTACTAGGATTTGTTCTATTATATTCCATGGGACGTCGTCGAATTGATCAGTCTTAGCTATGCTAATTGATTTGATATTGAGATCAATTATTGCGTTGTGAACAGATTGTAACCCTTCGCGAATGTCTTCTTCGACCACTATGTTGTTCCTATTATTACGCAGGGGTAGGATGAGGGTAAGTTTTTTCTTATAAGGTATAACTTTTACACGGAGTAAAGTGAGATCATTGATCGGACAATCGATTGTATGCAGTATTTCCAGAGCTCCATTATCGCAAGCTTCACCCCTAATAGAAGTAAAGATAAGATAATTGTCTTGTCGCATGGCTAAATTGTCACGACATTCAATTACCTGATCCGAAATTATTCGCGAATTTGGTGGTAGTCTTTCTTTATTTTCCCTTTGTCGTTGATTCTCGAATGGAACGCGAGCTGTTGGGAATATTTCTTCGCTCGAATCGCTTGAATCATCTGAGTCAGGTACATCGACCACAACTGCTTCATTCTCTTGATTGCTAATAGGGTCTGTTCTGAGTATATCAGTCGAGTTGTTATCTTGTGCATCCTCTGGGAATATGAACATGTCGGACATAATTTCAGTAAAGTCTGCTAACCCTAGAGACCCGTCATCAAAAAATGTTTCATCTATTTCATCACAAGCGGCTGGGGGTAAATAGTGGGATGGGTCGATGTCTTGATTATTTGCAACGCTTGCAGGATATGACTCAGAGCTGCGTTCGCTCTCCGCTAATCCACCGTTACTGGATAGCTCACTGTGATTATGTTCGTTATCTGAGTCATTTCCTTCAGGTGATATCAGGGGTTCAGATGCCGGATGTTCGGCTAAGATTTCCGTCGCGCTACTTGAGCCTGTCTGTTGCGTGATATCTTCGTCAGCTATATTACTTCTTTTATTTCTACCTACATTCTCACTGTCCTCTGATTTCGTGCTGTTATCTACTGCTATATCAATATCATCGCTTCCCACACGAGATCTTTTCGTCAGTGCTTTTGTTACCTCTTTCTTTTTTCGTTTTGCTGGGGCCGTAAATATTGAATCACTAGAAGAGGTGTCAGAATCAATCGTGAAAATTCTTTTTATATCTAACAAAGTATCATCGTTGTCGCATTCTGTTTCGTTATTAAATGGAATATTTCTAGATAAAGCATCAGCATTTGCGTTCACTAACCCTGGTTTATATACTATTCGGTAATCAAAATCCTGCATACTTAGTCTCCACCTAACAATTCTAGAATTTGGCGACGACACCGAATTAATCCACGTCAAAGGCCTGTGGTCTGTAACTAATGTAAATTTCCGACCGTAGACATAAGGTCGAAAGTAGTTTACCGCATAAATGATAGCAAGCATTTCCTTTTCTATAGTTGAGTAATTTCTTTCTGATTTTCCTAATACTCTTGAGATATAGGCAATTGGAAGATCTTTACCAATCTCTCCTTGACTGAGAATTCCGGCAATGCCGTATCCGCAAGCATCTGTCGTGATTACAAACTCCTTGGTGAAATCTGGATATTGCAGTATGGGAGATTTGCACAGCGCGTTCCGTAAATTACTAAAGGCTTTGTTTTCCTCGTCGCCCCATTGAAATTTCTTGTCTTTCATTAGGAGAGAGGTTAAAGGTTTGGCGATTTTTGCATAATTTGGGATGAATCGACGGTAATACCCGGTTAGGCCAAGAAATTGTCTGATATTTTTCTGATTGGTTGGTCTTGGAAAATTTTGGACAGCTGTTAATTTTTTTGGTTCCGGACGTACTCCATCAGATGATATAATGTGTCCCAGATAATTGATCTCTTTCTTTAAAAAGTGACATTTATCCGGTTCGAGTTGCAAACCAGCCTTTCGTAAGCGCTCACTTAAATTTTGAAACTTTCGAACATGCTCTTCAAGAGTCTGAGAATAGATCACTATATCATCCATGTAGACGAATAATTCTTTACCCTGTAATCCAATTAGGACTTTATCCATCATTCTTTGGAATGTTGGGGGTGCGTTTTTGAGACCGAAGGGCATGCGCGTAAACTCATAGTGCTGATAGGGTGTAGAGAATGCGGTTTTATGTGTGTCATTAGGATGAATAGGGATTTGATGGAATCCACTAGCAAGGTCAAAGCTTGAGAAATATTGGGCATTTCCCAACTGGTCTAATATTTCATTAATGTTTGGGAGAGGGTAGGCGTCCCCGATGGTTTTTTCATTGAGAGATCGGTAGTCAATTACCATTCTCCATCTTTTATTTCCTAAGGAATCTTCCTTTTTCGGAACTATCCAAATGGGAGAACTATAGGGCGAATCGGATGGTTTAATTATACCTCTTGCCTCTAATTCTGTACATTGTTTTATAATTTCGTCTTTGTGAATAGGAGGGAATCTATATTGTCGTTTGAATACAGGTACGTCATCTATTGTATTAATTTGATGAAAAATAGCATTTGTAGCACCTAAAGCTTCGCCATTAAGAACAAAAAGGTCTTGGTGTTGGCTAATGAGTTCAGTAATTACAGTATTTTCTGTTTCAGTCAAATGATCGAGATAGAGGAGGTTTTGTATAGATTTTGCACGTTCAGCAGTGAGTTTATCGCTTGAGACTACATTAATGGGAATAGTATCGAGAGGTGGACTTGCGAACCAATTTGGCTTGTGACTTAGATAGTCGAGTTTTTGAATATGAGAATTAGGCTCTTCTTGAAAATTGTTTTCGCGGATCAGTTCGCGCTGTGCATCAGTCTCTCCTCTACATGTTAACCAACTACACTGGCCCATCTTAATCACAGGCGTAGGCAAGGTCAAATCTTGATCACTTTGATTGATAGCTCTGATGTATGCGTTTCCTTGAATATTCAATTCTGGACTTCCAATTATGGAAACCTTGTCTGCAATGTAAATATCCGAGATAAGGCCAACCGTGGGTGAATCTTTGGTTAATTGAACTGTAAATGCACAGGAAGAATTTTTAGGAATTGTTTGATAGTCGTCGTAAGTTATTTCCATCACTACATTATGGAAAGAAAAAGTTTTAGATTCATACGAAAGAGTGGCTCTGAACTCATGGAAAAATTCTGCGCCAATAATTCCGGCCTGAATTATAGGAAGATTGTCGCTCACTACATGAAATTTTATGGAATAGTTATCAATGTTAATTAAAACGGTTCCAAGGGTTTTAATAAAATTGTCAGTAATACCGTGAAGCTCAATAATGTCTTTGTTATTCATTGGGGCGTGAAAATTAAGAGCGCTGATTTTAATTAAATTGACTTCCGCACCACTATCGATCATCATCACCGTTGGTAATTTTAATTGTGATGAGTATAATGTAACGGACGCGATCTTTGTTTTTCCAATTTGCACGTGAGCAATACGAGAATAAGGCTTTAATTCTGTCTGTCCTTTCGAATCGAGAAGTTTTTCTGCAGTAGTCCTCTCACTAGATCCATTGGGTTTTACGGGCGCGGTTAATCTGAGATTTTCAATTGATTTTTCCGTGTCTAATTGTGCTTCTTTTAGATGATGGACATCGCTAGTTTCAATTGATGATGTTTTAGGGTTATTTGATTCCGTATGTGTTCGATTGGGAGGATTTGTAGCTACGGATTCATTAGCGTTAGATAGTTGTTCAGACGCGCGCCGCGCAGTGGTGTTAATGGAACAATCGGAATTTATTTTTGTATTTTCTGTGGAAATTTTAATCTCTGATTCTACTGGGGAAACTATCGCATTAATCGGTTCGTCAGGTATACAATTAATGTTAACGTTCGTCTCTGAATTATTTTTTTCGAATTGATTATTATTAACTGAGTCCTGTACTTTTTTTAACCCCCGGGATTTCTGTCTCAATTCTTCATGATATCCGAGTCCGTACCGCATTAATGATGGTTTTTGTTCCCATAACGCCCTAAGCCCTTCATGTGTTTTGATGGCATTAATTGTTCGTGCTCTTTGATCGACGTATAATTCTTCTATGGTTTTGATCGGGATTTTCGCTAGATCCGCTCCGGAAATATTTATATTACTATTAATTGCGCTTTTCAAAGTGTCCTGAATATTTAATTTAGAACTTCGTAGTGTGCAATCGCGTTTTATTGAGTTCCCGTGGTTGTTCCCGAAGTCGAGGGGAAATTCGGTTGGATTTGATTTTCGCTCGATTGGTTGCACGGGTTTTGAGATAGTGACGGGATTTGATTCGGATTGCTCCCCGTAAACCCGCCAATATTCTGTTCGGGGAGTTGGCCATTTTTTGAATTCATTTCTTTTTGTCTGTTCATGTAAGCTAACTTTCTACAGTTACTCAAGTTATGCCCTGGCGATCGACATAATTCACAAAAAACTCCCGGTATATAGCTTGGTTTATTGCCGTTTTCCTGCCCAAAATTGCTATTACTTGAATAATTTTGAGTACCAGTATTATTAAAGGAACTAAAATTGTTTCGATTTGCAGAAAAGCGATGATTATTCCATGAACCTGGGTTGCTGAAATTCCTGGGATGATTATTGTGATATCTATTTTGAGATATTGCTTTTGAGTTACTAAACCCTTGTGGTGTTTTGCTGAACCCGTTTCGATGTGAAGTTTCGTTGTCCCGTCGATTGAAAACGCGGTTGTCCTCTTGTGGAATGTTTGCATTAACTCCAGAGCTGTGTGAGTTAGTTTGAGTTGTGCCAATAAAATTTTGGGGCTCGTGAAATCGAGTCATGTCGCGTTCGTGGATTTTATACACTTCGATTGTATTTTTAAATGTTTCATCTAGAGTCGTATGGGGTTTAGATAAGCATTGGATACGAAGCGAAGGTGGAAGACCATTCAGAAAGGCTCTAATAGTATCTTTTTCAAGTTTAGTGACATCTTCTACTGTTAAATATTCTCTTTCAAGCGTTTCAGTTTTAATTACATCAGAATAGAGGCTTTTAACGTGGTTAATGTAATCTACAACATGCTCTTGCGATTTCTTGCAAACATTCTCAAGCGCTGCTTTCAATTCATTTGCAGTTTTATAAGGATCAAAAAAGTTGCGTAAATTAGTTTCAAGTTCCAGAGGTGTTTGATATTCCAAATTTTCTAAGGTTATTCGTGCACGTCCTTTAAATTTCTGACGAACAAGTGCTAAAAACATGGGAACGGTAGACTGGTCGAGCATAGAGCATGCACGATTGCAAGCTCTCATAAATTGTGTAACTGTTATATTGTAACCGTCAAAAGAAGGTATATACGAGAGTGCATCTTTAACTGTGATTCTACTCGGAATGTAGTGCGCATTGATAGGTGTATTGCTGGGTTGTGATTGTGCAGTTTTATTTTTCAATAAATCTATGTCATTCTTAAGGGTAGCCATCTCATCCAGAATTACGTTAGTTGCCAAATAATTTTGATTTGAAATATTGGGTCGTTCAAAGTCTCCTTCCGACGGAGAATTACTAGTCTGCGTTTGACATTCTTTCAATTGTTTTACTGAAGCTTGTAGGTCTTTAATTATTTGGGCCTGTTCTTCGATTAATTTCAATCTTTCCAAGAGTTGTTGATTAAGCTCGCGGGCTTCTTCTAATTGCTCTGGTATCTCACCCACATTCGTTTCGTAATTATCCATTTTGATTGATGCAAGTATTGATATCTATATATATAAATTTTGTTAATGTATTTCAAAAATCAAAAAAAAAACAATGAATCTGTATGAATATATATATGGTAACGAGTTGAATTAATCGATTAATTTTTGAGATTTACTTTTTTTCTTTCAGAACAAAAAAAAACTCGAGTAAAATAAAATGAAGGATGAAACGAAAAACGAACATTGGTCAGTATATCGTATCTTCTAGGATGATAGGCGTTAAAAGTGCTAAAATTCATTAGATTAAAATTACGTGTGCGACCAGCCAACTAATGCAATAAAAAAAAACGAAAAAGTGACTGAGAAAAACCCCACACTTAGCACCATTTTTGTTACGTATTTCCGGTGAATTTGGTGTTATTAAAAGAAATAAAATCTCAGTTGGTGTCATTGTTTCAATATTGTCCTTCCGTTTTTGATCTTAGTAATTTAGGGAAGCCGAAATAACAATTTTTAACCGTCGAGCGGTAGCCGATTAAAATTTGACTTGCCGATTTTAAGAAGGACATGCTAGATTGATTTATTTTAACGTTGAGAATTTACCGAAAACCGTAAATAGTGGTTAAACTTTCCTTTTTTGGAATATCAAACGACATCCGGGTAGAAAGAATAAATGTTTTCCTCACGTTACTCACTTTCGTTGTTTCTTTTATAATTAGTCCTTTGGGTCGCTGTCTGGACGGCTGCTTGGCTGGATGGATGATACGTTTTCTGTAGTCTTTTTGAATAAAGTTTTTTTTTTTGATTTCACTTATTGACGTTTTCTTTTCTGGATTTCCGAGAGAAACAAAATTAATAAATATATATATATCGAACGAAAACTGTATTTTTAATCGTTGGTTCACTTCACTAAGAGTGCGGTTTGTTTTTAGATTACATTATTTAATTGTTAAATTCTCGTGGGGTTCGCAAGAGACCGTTCGTAAACGAGCATCTTGGGTCGCCTCGGCAAAATTTATCAATTAATTTTACTGAAGATTTGGAATGAAAGAGTTAATTGTTAAATTCTCGTGGGGTTCGCAAGAGACCGTTCGTAAACGAGCATCTTGGGTCGCCTCGGCAAAATTTATCAATTAATTCTATAAAAAATTATGCAATGAAAGATTCAATTGTTAAATTCTCGTGGGGTTCGCAAGGCACCGTTATTTAAACGAGCGTCTTGGGTCGCCTCGGCAAAATTTATCAATTAATTCTATTCAAGAGTGATTTTTCACGTAAGTCAACCGATAAATTCTCGTGGGGTTCGCAAGCCACCGTTCTTAAACGAGCGTCTTGGGTCGCCTCGGCAAAATTTCTCGGTATGATTTGTGTGATGGGGAAGTTAACACTTTTTCACAACACTTGGTATCACTTCTTTTTTATTCACCACAAATTCTTTACTTGTTTGAGACTTGACATGTTTAAATTTAATAATTAAAGTGAATGGTGGCTTTAGAAAAATATTTCATGTAAATGAATCTTATGTCGAAAAATGCGAAAGGTAAAATAATTGTGAGTTCAACAGTGCAGACAGCAAAATTATCATAAATTCAACGGTGCAGAAGGCCAAATTATTCTAAGTTCAAGAGTGCAGAAGGCCAAATTATTCTAAGTTCAAGAGTGCAGAAGGCAAAATTATTCTAAGTTCATAACTCACGAAATTTTTCCAAGTCCACAACTCACGAAATATTTTCTAAGTCCAAAAATAATTTGGAACTTAGTCGATTTAATGTTCCCGGAGCTCTTCGGAAAGATGACTGCTGCTGGCTGATGTTGAAGTTGAACTGCCGTTTTTCTGCGGCACTGAGACTACTCTGACCGATTATTCACCGCGTCGATCGTTGGCGCACGCTATCCAGTAGTAGGGATGGTGGGGATGCTTCGTTTAACGTGCAACTCCACTTGACTGAGAGTAGGGATGGCGCGTGATGCGTATTCATATGTTCTGTGTGTAGTCTCATCTAATGCTGTGACATTCTCTTATGCCTTATTACATTTTTCATTTTTACATTTTTAATTCTTAAAAATTATTTCTGATATTTTGACAATGATTTTTCTGTTTTAAAATTAATTTTTGAACGTGATTTTCACTATAGCTTAAATGGATCCTTTTGGCATCCTCATGGTACTACTATAAGCAATTTTTGTCTATTGACATTGTCTCTTGACAAATTTGACAAAATTCGTTTTTGACCCTATTTTTGGTCTAGAAATACGATCCTAGTATTAAAACTTTTTTGACAATTTTTTATATCATTTCAATTGTATATAACAATAGTATTTTTCAGTAATCAGGAACAATTATTCATCCATTCAAATGTCCACATTTTATAGCATTTTTCCATAAATTTTCCTTTTCTTAACTATACAACTTTCGGAGATATTGACTTGACCTTGAAAAATGTTTATTAACTTCTAATGGCGTTGTTTATAACGTGAAAAATCTAATCAATGGCTCAGTCGTTAGAGGATTCAGTGGACTATTTTTATGGATTTTTCGGTAGAAATTCGTTCATTAATTTCGTGGTTATTAACATTTACAATTAAGATCGCTAATTTATCAAAATTGACATGTTTAAATTGTTGAGTTTTGTTTAATTTTCTTTCATATTCTTGTTCTTGTTATTTAAATGCGCTAATTTCGCCAATTTTAGATTTTTTTAGGGGTAATTCCTAATGACATGTCAATAGACATTCAGTTTTGTCTATTGACTTTTACAATTTTCTATTACATATTTTTGTAGTTCACAATTTATGCCATAGTTTCTATATGGGATGTTTTTGCATATGTCCCATAGGGAAAGCGCTATCAATTCTCGAACTTTATTTGCATACACCGATACAAGGATTTGAGTGTGTGTGTATAGTGTGAATTATTTAAAAATCAATATCTTCACTGTTTATGAAGATTAAGAAAAGATTTTTTTGTTACATATCAAGGATCTACTGAACTTCCTTTTACGATTTTTCTGAATTGTTTACAGGATTTTTCATGTACGTTTTGTTTACAACAATTATATTTGTTAATAATTTTTATCATTTTTATGAATGGAATAAATAGTTTTCAATATATGGAGTCCTTTTTTGTCTGGAAACCATTTCTCTATCGTCAATAATGCGGACGCTAGAATTTTCCAAAGTTTTGTGGACACACGGATACATGGGCTTGTATGTGTCTGTATGAAACTTCAAAAATAAATATCTCAACTGTTTATGAAGATTAAGAAAAGATTTTTGGTGGGTGCTTACCCCGGTGATCGTTCTTTCTTTTCCACTGATTTGCATTTTGTTGTTATAAATGTTTGTTAATTGTTTATTAACAAATTCTATTTTTTCATAACTTTTCATGGCCATTGTCTTATGGAATATTTAGTTTACGTTATTTCTTGACTTTTCATGCATCCTTTTTGATGCAATAGTCGAATTTATCTATTTTTCAGAATTATGATTTCTCTTTTGTATTTAAATTATTCGTTTGTCTTTTCATTTATTTCAATCGGAGTCATATCATTCTTAGATTGACTCGTATCAATATATACGTGGAAATTTCCAAGATTTCGTCATTTTTGAGAGGGTGCGTTACTCGTCCTCGCGGTTTAACCCTGTTCTAACGTCCCAAAGCTGAGTTTCTTTTAATCATTGATATGTGGGCTCCTGTATGGTCCCGAATTATTTTTATTTTAAGTAATTATTTATTTATTCTGTGCAATGATTGTATTAAAGGTCATCGGCTTGCGACGTCAGAGGGAGAAATACTGTTCCGTCCTCCGTCAATGTTTCTATCTTTTCATTTCTTTATTCTTATTTATATATAGAATCCTTTTGGTCATTCATCTAAGAATGTTTTGTTACATGACCTCTGGTTGATATATATGATCAGTTATTTATAGCGGTATTTATACTTTGCAATTGCTTCTATTTTTCAGAATTATGATTTCTCTTTTGTATTTCATTCTTCGTTTTTCTTTTCATTTATTTCAATCGGAGTCATATCATTCTTAGATTGACTCGTATCAATATATACGTGGAAATTTCCAAGATTTCGTCATTTTTGAGAGGGTGCGTTACTCGTCCTCGCGGTTTAACCCTGTTCTAACGTCCCAAAGCTGAGTTTCTTTTAATCATTGGTATGTGGGCTCCTGTATGGTCCCGAATTATTTTCATTATAAGTAATCATTTATTTATTCTGTGCAATGATTGTATTAAAGGTCATCGGCTTGCGACGTCAGAGGGAGAAATACTGTTCCGTCCTCCGTCAATGTTTCTATCTTTTCATTTCGGTAGTCTTATTTATATATAGAATCCTTTTGGTCATTCATCTAAGAATGTTTTGTTACATGACCTCTGGTTGAAATATATGATCAGTAATTTATAGCGGTATTTAGTATTTATATTTGATTGATTTCATCCTTTATATTTTGCAATTGCTTCAAGGGGATATCATTCATAGAAAACGTATGTGAATACGTAACAACATCGTGGGAATCACTTTTTTTTGGCTGCACCTAGACAAAATTGTTACGTATTTCCGGTGAATTTGGTGTTATTAGAAGAAATAAAATCTCAGTTGGTGTCATTGTTTCAATATTGTCCTTCCGTTTTTGATTTTAGTAATTTAGGGAAGCCGAAATAACAATTTTTAACCGTCGAGCGGTAGCCGATTAAAATTTGACTTGCCGATTTTAAGAAGGACATGCTAGATTGATTTATTTTAACGTTGAGAATTTACCGAAAACCGTAAATAGTGGTTAAACTTTCCCTTTTTGGAATATCAAACGACATCCGGGTAGAAAGAATAAATGTTTTCCTCATGTTACTCACTTTCGTTATTTCTTTTATAATTAGTCCTTTGGGTCGCTATCTGGACGGCTGCTTGGCTGGATGGATGATACGTTTTCCGTAGTCTTTTTGAATAAAGTTTTTTTTTTGTTATTTCACTTATTGACGTTTTCTTTTCTGGATTTCCGAGAGAAACAAAATTAATAAATATATATATATCGAACGAAAACTGTATTTTTAATCGTTGGTTCACTTCACTAAGAGAGTGCGGTTTGTTTTAGATTACATAATTTAATTGTTAAATTCTCGTGGGGTTCGCAAGAGACCGTTCGTAAACGAGCATCTTGGGTCGCCTCGGCAAAATTTATCAATTAATTTTACTGAAGATTTGGAATGAAAGAGTTAATTGTTAAATTCTCGTGGGGTTCGCAAGAGACCGTTCGTAAACGAGCATCTTGGGTCGCCTCGGCAAAATTTATCAATTAATTCTATAAAAAATTATGCAATGAAAGATTCAATTGTTAAATTCTCGTGGGGTTCGCAAGGCACCGTTATTTAAACGAGCGTCTTGGGTCGCCTCGGCAAAATTTATCAATTAATTCTATTCAAGAGTGATTTTTCACGTAAGTCAACCGATAAATTCTCGTGGGGTTCGCAAGCCACCGTTCTTAAACGAGCGTCTTGGGTCGCCTCGGCAAAATTTCTCGGTATGATTTGTGTGATGGGGAAGTTAACACTTTTTCACAACACTTGGTATCACTTCTTTTTTATTCACCACAAATTCTTTACTTGTTTGAGACTTGACATGTTTAAATTTAATAATTAAAGTGAATGGTGGCTTTAGAAAAATATTTCATGTAAATGAATCTTATGTCGAAAAATGCGAAAGGTAAAATAATTGTGAGTTCAACAGTGCAGACAGCAAAATTATCATAAATTCAACGGTGCAGAAGGCCAAATTATTCTAAGTTCAAGAGTGCAGAAGGCCAAATTATTCTAAGTTCAAGAGTGCAGAAGGCAAAATTATTCTAAGTTCATAACTCACGAAATTTTTCCAAGTCCACAACTCACGAAATATTTTCTAAGTCCAAAAATAATTTGGAACTTAGTCGATTTAATGTTCCCGGAGCTCTTCGGAGAGATGACTGCTGCTGGCTGATGTTGAAGTTGAACTGCCGTTTCTCTGCGGCACTGAGACTACTCTGACCGATTATTCACCGCGTCGATCGTTGGCGCACGCTATCCAGTAGTAGGGATGGTGGGGATGCTTCGTTTAACGTGCAACTCCACTTGACTGAGAGTAGGGATGGCGCGTGATGCGTATTCATATGTTCTGTGTGTAGTCTCATCTAATGCTGTGACATTCTCTTATGCCTTATTACATTTTTCATTTTTACATTTTTAATTCTTAAAAATTATTTCTGATATTTTGACAATGATTTTTCTGTTTTAAAATTAATTTTTGAACGTGATTTTCACTATAGCTTAAATGGATCCTTTTGGCATCCTCATGGTACTACTATAAGCAATTTTTGTCTATTGACATTGTCTCTTGACAAATTTGACAAAATTCGTTTTTGACCCTATTTTTGGTCTAGAAATACGATTCTAGTATTAAAACTTTTTTGACAATTTTTTATAACATTTCAATTGTTAATAACAATAGTATTTTTCAGTAATCAGGAACAATTATTCATCCATTCAAATGTCCACATTTTATAGCATTTTTCCATAAATTTTCATTTTCTTAACTATACAACTTTCGGAGATATTGACTTGACCTTGAAAAATGTTTATTAACTTTTAATGGCGTTGTTTATAACGTGAAAAATCTAATCAATGGCTCAGTCGTTAGAGGATTCAGTGGACTATTTTTATGGATTTTTCGGTAGCAATTCGTTCATTAATTTCGTGGTTATTAACATTTACAATTAAGATCGCTAATTTATCAAAATTGACATGTTTAAATTGTTGAGTTTTGTTTAATTTTCTTTCATATTCTTGTTCTTGTTATTTAAATGCACTAATTTCGCCAATTTTAGATTTTTTAGGGGTAATTCTTAATGACATGTCAATAGACATTCAGTTTTGTCTATTGACTTTTACAATTTTTTATTACATATTTTTGTAGTTCACAATTTATGCCGTAGTTTCTATATGGGATGTTTTTGCATATGTCCCATAGGGAAAGCGCTATCAATTCTCGAACTTTATTTGCATACACCGATACAAGGATTTGAGTGTGTGTGTATAGTGTGAATTATTTAAAAATCAATATCTTCACTGTTTATGAAGATTAAGAAAAGATTTTTTTTGTTACATATCAAGGATCTACTGAACTTCCTTTTACGATTTTTCTGAATTGTTTACAGGATTTTTCATGTACGTTTTGTTTACAACAATTATATTTGTTAATAATTTTTATCATTTTTATGAATGGAATAAATAGTTTTCAATATATGGAGTCCTTTTTTGTCTGGAAACCATTTCTCTATCGTCAATAATGCGGACGCTAGAATTTTCCAAAGTTTTTGTGGACACACCGATACATGGGTTTGTATGTGTGGGTGTGTGTAAAAGTTTAAAAATGAATATCTTCACTATTTATGAAGATTAAGAAGAGATTTTTGAAATACATATTTAGGATCTACAGAACTTCCTTTTACGATTTTTCTGAATTGTTCGTAGAATATTTCATGTATATTTTGTTTACAACAATTATATTTGTTAATAAATTTTATTATTTTTATGAGTGAAATAAATAGTTCTCAGAATATGGAGTCCCTTTTGTATGGAAACCATTTCTCTATCATCAATAATGCGTACGCTAGAATTTTCCAAAGTTTTGTGGACACACGGATACATGGGCTTGTATGTGTCTGTATGAAACTTCAAAAATAAATATCTCAACTGTTTATGAAGATTAAGAAAAGATTTTTGGTGGGTGCTTACCCCGGTGATCGTTCTTTCTTTTCCACTGATTTGCATTTTGTTGTTATAAATGTTTGTTAATTGTTTATTAACAAATTCTATTTTTTCATAACTTTTCATGGCCATTGTCTTATGGAATATTTAGTTTACGTTATTTCTTGACTTTTCATGCATCCTTTTTGATGCAATAGTCGAATTTATCTATTTTTCAGAATTATGATTTCTCTTTTGTATTTAAATTATTCGTTTGTCTTTTCATTTATTTCAATCGGAGTCATATCATTCTTAGATTGACTCGTATCAATATATACGTGGAAATTTCCAAGATTTCGTCATTTTTGAGAGGGTGCGTTACTCGTCCTCGCGGTTTAACCCTGTTCTAACGTCCCAAAGCTGAGTTTCTTTTAATCATTGATATGTGGGCTCCTGTATGGTCCCGAATTATTTTTATTTTAAGTAATTATTTATTTATTCTGTGCAATGATTGTATTAAAGGTCATCGGCTTGCGACGTCAGAGGGAGAAATACTGTTCCGTCCTCCGTCAATGTTTCTATCTTTTCATTTCTTTATTCTTATTTATATATAGAATCCTTTTGGTCATTCATCTAAGAATGTTTTGTTACATGACCTCTGGTTGATATATATGATCAGTTATTTATAGCGGTATTTATACTTTGCAATTGCTTCTATTTTTCAGAATTATGATTTCTCTTTTGTATTTCATTCTTCGTTTTTCTTTTCATTTATTTCAATCGGAGTCATATCATTCTTAGATTGACTCGTATCAATATATACGTGGAAATTTCCAAGATTTCGTCATTTTTGAGAGGGTGCGTTACTCGTCCTCGCGGTTTAACCCTGTTCTAACGTCCCAAAGCTGAGTTTCTTTTAATCATTGGTATGTGGGCTCCTGTATGGTCCCGAATTATTTTCATTATAAGTAATCATTTATTTATTCTGTGCAATGATTGTATTAAAGGTCATCGGCTTGCGACGTCAGAGGGAGAAATACTGTTCCGTCCTCCGTCAATGTTTCTATCTTTTCATTTCGGTAGTCTTATTTATATATAGAATCCTTTTGGTCATTCATCTAAGAATGTTTTGTTACATGACCTCTGGTTGAAATATATGATCAGTAATTTATAGCGGTATTTAGTATTTATATTTGATTGATTTCATCCTTTATATTTTGCAATTGCTTCAAGGGGATATCATTCATAGAAAACGTATGTGAATACGTAACATGACAATGGTGAGTGCAGTTGCTTTTGTCTGTTTTAGCGACAAAAGCAACTGTAAAAGTCTATTATAGTTTATTCATTGATATTATTGTCGTCTTTTTTTTTTGTGAAAAATCAACCAATCACGGTCCTTATTCCATAGTTTTGTGATTTTTACATATTTTATCGTTATGAACTCTATCAGGGGATTCTCCGGTACATTACCTCGAAAGTATAAGCTCCTAACCCACTGAAATTCAATTAAACATTTCATAATTTTATTTTTATCTAAGCGTTGCATGTTTGACAGTATTTGATTGAGTTCAACTATTCGATTCATGTATTTCACTATTTAATCTCTAATTATTTGTTGCACTGAGTTTTGCAATCCCACTTCACGTATTTAATGTTCCTAGTTTTTTTTTGTTTTTCATTTCAGTAGTCTTTTAAATGTTTTAATTATTTGTCGACACAGTTTGGCTTCCTTGCGCCAATCATATTCGTCATTCATGTAAAATTTTATGATTTGAGGATTCGTGTCCAATTTTATAAAGTGCATGTTGCCAAATAATACTCCTTGTATGACAGCGATGTGTAGTGGTTTAATTATTTCTTCGAGATTCTCTGTTAAATTGTTAAGCGTTGCCGGTTTTTCCCTTGCTTTTCTGCAGTCTGCGATTTTTGTGGCATACGTAGTAAGTTTATTATATATTTTATTCCTCAGACTAACAGGATAATTCAGTATTAAGGACGCTCGTAACGTCCTGTATCGGATTGACGGATCCATTTTATGTATTCTGTAATCGTAGGTTTAATTTAGATATATATTCGTGTAGGTATTATTGAGAAAAAGGGAGGTGCTTATAAGTGGTTACTTCCCAATTGAGTAAACCCAGGTATTGCTTGCAGTGAACATATATAGATAGATATAGAACATTTAAATTTCATGAAATTTTTTTTTTTTGCCCAATATATGTTTGATTATTTGATTTTTAAATTATTATAGGCTTAAGCGTAGTGTTAAGTGGTCCAAGTCACTTTCGTATAGTTAAATTACGTATTGTCACGTTTGCGAGGTACCCATAGATCTTAAATATTGGACTTTAATGTAATTGAACATAATATAACATAATAAGAGATACAGTGTAGTAAAATAATAATCTTCTGATCCTGTTCCGGTCGTGTTCTTCGGTATCCTCAGCTCCTTGCTGTTCTGTTGTCCGTTTTGGTATCATGGATCGACTAATGCCTGCGGATCAACTGCCGAAGTCTGGTCATAGTACGTACATTTGTTGTTTTCTTTGGCTAGGATTATTAGAAAGGTATGGGGACGTTCATATGGTAAGGAAGGTTTCGTTCACCCAATGGTGCTGTGACAGATCTATCTATATGCTGTTCCATTTTGGTATTCAATTTTCTGCGATTTGTTCACGTTCTCCACTCATATCTTGCATTCGTACTTCTTGTTGGTAGCGGAGGTTGAATTCCGGTATTCGTTTTCATTGATTTTGAATTATTGCTTGACTTGGATATCTTGGGTTCCCATTTCCAGTATGATGATGGTTATGCTGCTTTGCACTGTAGAGAGTACTTCTACTGCATGCTCGCTCCGTTGTAGTCTCCATTATCATGTGGAACTTCCCATCGTCGTCACGATCGTGTAGAATGTTTGTTTTACGCATGTAAGGTAATTTGAATATCTGTTGTTTAGTGTTGGTCAGCAAGATTGTGACCTCTCTTTTAAATATTTTGTTTTCATTTTCTTCGTCCTTTTCCAGGTGTACGCGGTATTTTCTGAGTGAGAACATGACGTGAGCATCTTTCCAGCGATAGTTCGAATTGATTTTCGAGTATCAAGAGGTCGGAAGATGGATATAGGGGAGCAGGTAAGGAAAGCAAAATAGGATTGTGTTTTGTTCGTCGTTGTTGTTTTCTTTTCAGGCCGAAGGTCCGCAGAACATCAAGTTCGATCCCTGATATCCTGAAGAATTAGGTGCCAATATTCGGAACCTTAAGCCGCAACTGTAGGGCGTTGCATGTTTCAGCTCATTCATGCTGAAGGAATTTCAGGCTTATTCTAAATCTTACACTTCAATTCATAATTTTACATACTACTCGTCAGTGGCCTATCGTTACAGTATTTTATTATATATTCTACTTATTTCTTCACTTGTTTTCAGGTTATCGCAAAGGTGACAATCGATACTCGAACTCATGCCAGCCCACAGTATTGTTACTTCATGAGTATGATTCTAATGTTATGCATATACATACATGTATATACATATGCATATGTATATGAATATTATAATTTTTATTATTTATTTAGTGAGGCTATTTAACGGGATCTGTGTCATTCCGTCGGCGTTCTTTTACCGTTATAATTCAAGCGTTAGTAGCCATTATGAATAGTTAAGTTTAGTATTATTTTTTTATTTTTATTTTGCAAGTTTCTCTCATTTTCTCAAGTTAAGCCTGAAGTAATAGAAAGAATATCCTACCTTTATCTGCTATCATTATCTGTATCTATTTCGTCCGCCGAAATCTCCTCCAATTCTTCGTGACTATCGGTATTTTCTATTTCGTCGATTTTCGCTTCGCAATATTGTTTAAATACATCTAATAATTTATGCATTTTTTCTACTTTCTTTTGCAATTGTCTCGCGATAATTAATATTCGGTGTTTCCTTTTCCTCGCCTCTAAGATTTCTTTATTGGGGTGTCTCCATATCCTAATCATACGAGGGCGCTCATTCGTGTGTCTGTCCATTCCTGATTCTGGAATGGTATGAGACGTTTATTTCTTTATTTACGGAAGAAAAAACGTTTCGTTCCATTTATAACTCTATATTTTGCATTCAGTGCATTGCAAATACGTGCTCGTGCAGATTAGTGCTACCTTCACCTAGATTATATAAAAGGGATGCGGACAGCAAAAGTCGGGAAAAGAAAAAAAAAAATTATGTGTCTAAAATATTAAGTGCAGCATGGTAATGTTGCGTGCTCTGTTATTATCTACTTTGTCTAATGTTTTTTGACTAAACTATTTTCATTCTTGATACCGTTTGGAATCAAAAGTTTGGTTGAAAGCGCGTTATTTTTCCCCTAGCCTTAGTTTGCCAAAAATTATGATGTATGTCCAATTTTTGGTTTACTGATTGTTATGCTGAAGGAATTAATAAATGTCGCACAGTGTAGATATTAAATATGTCATGATTTATATTAATGACCTCTGTTATGTTTTTGTTTTAATGTCTACAAATGTTGATTATGAATGTTTGACTCGATATAAAGCATTGAGAGTACATTCGGTACGGGATTATCTCCCAATAAAAAAAAAATGTATATGGACATTATGATTTTATGCACATATGAATGAAAAATAAAAAAAATCTATATCTATATATGTATACATATATATGTAGGTTATTTCATTGAATACAATGCTAGTGATAATTATAAAAAAAATATAGAAAGAGTAGTTTCGAATACTGTATAAAATACTATAAAATAATATTTATTTAGTTATTTATTTTTTTTTTTTTTTTCTATCTTATTTCGCCGCCGTTTCCCTGGGGACCCCTTGGATCGTCACTCCCAAAGTATTTATTGACTCCAAACCCCATTGAAATTCGGCCTTCTCCCCGTCGTGTAATGGAATCGTGTAGGTTATGATTGTTGAGTTTCTATTTCAGTAGAATCCTTAAGTGTTGAATAATTTTTAATACAACTTCTAGTTGAGTCTTCCACGCCGGTTTACCTCCAAACGCCATTTCGATGATTTCTGGGTTGGTGTTTTCTAGTATTATTACGTGTATATCTTCGCTGATTGAGTTTTGCAGTATCTGGATATTCAATTTTCCAAGAAATCGTTTCACATCTGCTTCTATAAATTTCAGGTGGCTCACGGGTTTAGCCCCTCCGGCGATTTTCAGTAGATCTTTTTCAAATCCCTTTAGCCTATTAAGTAAGTGTTGTCGTTCTTGTGGTGGGATTTGGTCGCGAAGGTGAGTGTGATATTCACTTAGCTTTACGGTCCTGTCCATTTCCTGTTGAATGATAAAGCCAATTTTTAATGTGAGGTTTGAGAGCTGTTGTCAATGGGTGGTGAAGATTTAAGCCTTTTGAGTGATTAAAGAAACCAAAGCGTGAAGATGCGTCTGTGATTACTGAATGTTGGAAAATGTCCCCCTTCCCTAATTTCACTTATTTTCGTGCCAGCAGGTCTTTTAGTTTCCTCCTCCTGGTTTCCTTAATCCTTCTCCGCCTTTGCTCTTCTTCCGCTTTTTCTTCTCCAATTCTCTGCTTCCTTCTTGATTTACTAATTTTAAACACATCCGCCAACCTTTGCTTTTTTTCTTCTAATTTTTCCTTCATCTCTAAGAATTCGTCCTCATTTGCAGTAGCATATTGTTTTCTTCGTCCTTCAAGCGTAGGTATAGGAGTAGGCTTATAGGTAGGTTGAAGTGACTCTAGTCTTTCAAGAATGATGTACGGGTTCGGAAGGGTTGATGGGTTGGGATTAATATATTTGGGGATATATGGAGTGACAGGTCGTGGTGGTGGTATTACTGGTATTTGCGTTGGGGTTTCAGGCACAGTTGTAGGACAGTAACGATCATGTCGAGGGTCATGTTCATCAATGTGATAGGTCGACTTGTTGGGTGTTGTTGTGTCCATTGATGCGGCGTAGAAGATGAGAGGTGTTTGTGAGGGTCTTTTATTGTTTATGTCAAGGCCTGTATACACCCTATACCTTGGGTCGTTGGGGAAGACATTGATAACATATCTAGCAGGTTCATCGTCAAGAGGATGTAAGACATACGTTTCGTCGGAGTGAGTTGGATCAGGCATCACGATTAGGTGATTCCTCATAGTTGATGAGGTGCTTGGTTGGTGTGAACTGCAATGGTTTTCGTGTGAAGCGCCTGTTGGAATGGATACATCGGTGATATTGTGTGTAGATAATGGGCCAGGTGTATTTTGATGATTGATAGCAGGGTTTGACGTGCTAGTAGAGATGTGCGGGATTTTCATAACTGGGGTGGTGCTGACTAATCCTTGATTAGATGACGGTAGTACGTGTAGCGTAGCGTGAGTTGCAGGTGACAGTGAATGGAGCGTGATTTTTTTAGGTGAGGATGTTGTGATCTCGGATCGGTCATGCTCATTGGGGATTATGACTTCTTGCGTGCAAATTGTAATTTTTACATCAATTGGTGCAAATGTATCTACTAGGATTTGTTCTATTATATTCCATGGGACGTCGTCGAATTGATCAGTCTTAGCTATGCTAATTGATTTGATATTGAGATCAATTATTGCGTTGTGAACAGATTGTAACCCTTCGCGAATGTCTTCTTCGACCACTATGTTGTTCCTATTATTACGCAGGGGTAGGATGAGGGTAAGTTTTTTCTTATAAGGTATAACTTTTACACGGAGTAAAGTGAGATCATTGATCGGACAATCGATTGTATGCAGTATTTCCAGAGCTCCATTATCGCAAGCTTCACCCCTAATAGAAGTAAAGATAAGATAATTGTCTTGTCGCATGGCTAAATTGTCACGACATTCAATTACCTGATCCGAAATTATTCGCGAATTTGGTGGTAGTCTTTCTTTATTTTCCCTTTGTCGTTGATTCTCGAATGGAACGCGAGCTGTTGGGAATATTTCTTCGCTCGAATCGCTTGAATCATCTGAGTCAGGTACATCGACCACAACTGCTTCATTCTCTTGATTGCTAATAGGGTCTGTTCTGAGTATATCAGTCGAGTTGTTATCTTGTGCATCCTCTGGGAATATGAACATGTCGGACATAATTTCAGTAAAGTCTGCTAACCCTAGAGACCCGTCATCAAAAAATGTTTCATCTATTTCATCACAAGCGGCTGGGGGTAAATAGTGGGATGGGTCGATGTCTTGATTATTTGCAACGCTTGCAGGATATGACTCAGAGCTGCGTTCGCTCTCCGCTAATCCACCGTTACTGGATAGCTCACTGTGATTATGTTCGTTATCTGAGTCATTTCCTTCAGGTGATATCAGGGGTTCAGATGCCGGATGTTCGGCTAAGATTTCCGTCGCGCTACTTGAGCCTGTCTGTTGCGTGATATCTTCGTCAGCTATATTACTTCTTTTATTTCTACCTACATTCTCACTGTCCTCTGATTTCGTGCTGTTATCTACTGCTATATCAATATCATCGCTTCCCACACGAGATCTTTTCGTCAGTGCTTTTGTTACCTCTTTCTTTTTTCGTTTTGCTGGGGCCGTAAATATTGAATCACTAGAAGAGGTGTCAGAATCAATCGTGAAAATTCTTTTTATATCTAACAAAGTATCATCGTTGTCGCATTCTGTTTCGTTATTAAATGGAATATTTCTAGATAAAGCATCAGCATTTGCGTTCACTAACCCTGGTTTATATACTATTCGGTAATCAAAATCCTGCATACTTAGTCTCCACCTAACAATTCTAGAATTTGGCGACGACACCGAATTAATCCACGTCAAAGGCCTGTGGTCTGTAACTAATGTAAATTTCCGACCGTAGACATAAGGTCGAAAGTAGTTTACCGCATAAATGATAGCAAGCATTTCCTTTTCTATAGTTGAGTAATTTCTTTCTGATTTTCCTAATACTCTTGAGATATAGGCAATTGGAAGATCTTTACCAATCTCTCCTTGACTGAGAATTCCGGCAATGCCGTATCCGCAAGCATCTGTCGTGATTACAAACTCCTTGGTGAAATCTGGATATTGCAGTATGGGAGATTTGCACAGCGCGTTCCGTAAATTACTAAAGGCTTTGTTTTCCTCGTCGCCCCATTGAAATTTCTTGTCTTTCATTAGGAGAGAGGTTAAAGGTTTGGCGATTTTTGCATAATTTGGGATGAATCGACGGTAATACCCGGTTAGGCCAAGAAATTGTCTGATATTTTTCTGATTGGTTGGTCTTGGAAAATTTTGGACAGCTGTTAATTTTTTTGGTTCCGGACGTACTCCATCAGATGATATAATGTGTCCCAGATAATTGATCTCTTTCTTTAAAAAGTGACATTTATCCGGTTCGAGTTGCAAACCAGCCTTTCGTAAGCGCTCACTTAAATTTTGAAACTTTCGAACATGCTCTTCAAGAGTCTGAGAATAGATCACTATATCATCCATGTAGACGAATAATTCTTTACCCTGTAATCCAATTAGGACTTTATCCATCATTCTTTGGAATGTTGGGGGTGCGTTTTTGAGACCGAAGGGCATGCGCGTAAACTCATAGTGCTGATAGGGTGTAGAGAATGCGGTTTTATGTGTGTCATTAGGATGAATAGGGATTTGATGGAATCCACTAGCAAGGTCAAAGCTTGAGAAATATTGGGCATTTCCCAACTGGTCTAATATTTCATTAATGTTTGGGAGAGGGTAGGCGTCCCCGATGGTTTTTTCATTGAGAGATCGGTAGTCAATTACCATTCTCCATCTTTTATTTCCTAAGGAATCTTCCTTTTTCGGAACTATCCAAATGGGAGAACTATAGGGCGAATCGGATGGTTTAATTATACCTCTTGCCTCTAATTCTGTACATTGTTTTATAATTTCGTCTTTGTGAATAGGAGGGAATCTATATTGTCGTTTGAATACAGGTACGTCATCTATTGTATTAATTTGATGAAAAATAGCATTTGTAGCACCTAAAGCTTCGCCATTAAGAACAAAAAGGTCTTGGTGTTGGCTAATGAGTTCAGTAATTACAGTATTTTCTGTTTCAGTCAAATGATCGAGATAGAGGAGGTTTTGTATAGATTTTGCACGTTCAGCAGTGAGTTTATCGCTTGAGACTACATTAATGGGAATAGTATCGAGAGGTGGACTTGCGAACCAATTTGGCTTGTGACTTAGATAGTCGAGTTTTTGAATATGAGAATTAGGCTCTTCTTGAAAATTGTTTTCGCGGATCAGTTCGCGCTGTGCATCAGTCTCTCCTCTACATGTTAACCAACTACACTGGCCCATCTTAATCACAGGCGTAGGCAAGGTCAAATCTTGATCACTTTGATTGATAGCTCTGATGTATGCGTTTCCTTGAATATTCAATTCTGGACTTCCAATTATGGAAACCTTGTCTGCAATGTAAATATCCGAGATAAGGCCAACCGTGGGTGAATCTTTGGTTAATTGAACTGTAAATGCACAGGAAGAATTTTTAGGAATTGTTTGATAGTCGTCGTAAGTTATTTCCATCACTACATTATGGAAAGAAAAAGTTTTAGATTCATACGAAAGAGTGGCTCTGAACTCATGGAAAAATTCTGCGCCAATAATTCCGGCCTGAATTATAGGAAGATTGTCGCTCACTACATGAAATTTTATGGAATAGTTATCAATGTTAATTAAAACGGTTCCAAGGGTTTTAATAAAATTGTCAGTAATACCGTGAAGCTCAATAATGTCTTTGTTATTCATTGGGGCGTGAAAATTAAGAGCGCTGATTTTAATTAAATTGACTTCCGCACCACTATCGATCATCATCACCGTTGGTAATTTTAATTGTGATGAGTATAATGTAACGGACGCGATCTTTGTTTTTCCAATTTGCACGTGAGCAATACGAGAATAAGGCTTTAATTCTGTCTGTCCTTTCGAATCGAGAAGTTTTTCTGCAGTAGTCCTCTCACTAGATCCATTGGGTTTTACGGGCGCGGTTAATCTGAGATTTTCAATTGATTTTTCCGTGTCTAATTGTGCTTCTTTTAGATGATGGACATCGCTAGTTTCAATTGATGATGTTTTAGGGTTATTTGATTCCGTATGTGTTCGATTGGGAGGATTTGTAGCTACGGATTCATTAGCGTTAGATAGTTGTTCAGACGCGCGCCGCGCAGTGGTGTTAATGGAACAATCGGAATTTATTTTTGTATTTTCTGTGGAAATTTTAATCTCTGATTCTACTGGGGAAACTATCGCATTAATCGGTTCGTCAGGTATACAATTAATGTTAACGTTCGTCTCTGAATTATTTTTTTCGAATTGATTATTATTAACTGAGTCCTGTACTTTTTTTAACCCCCGGGATTTCTGTCTCAATTCTTCATGATATCCGAGTCCGTACCGCATTAATGATGGTTTTTGTTCCCATAACGCCCTAAGCCCTTCATGTGTTTTGATGGCATTAATTGTTCGTGCTCTTTGATCGACGTATAATTCTTCTATGGTTTTGATCGGGATTTTCGCTAGATCCGCTCCGGAAATATTTATATTACTATTAATTGCGCTTTTCAAAGTGTCCTGAATATTTAATTTAGAACTTCGTAGTGTGCAATCGCGTTTTATTGAGTTCCCGTGGTTGTTCCCGAAGTCGAGGGGAAATTCGGTTGGATTTGATTTTCGCTCGATTGGTTGCACGGGTTTTGAGATAGTGACGGGATTTGATTCGGATTGCTCCCCGTAAACCCGCCAATATTCTGTTCGGGGAGTTGGCCATTTTTTGAATTCATTTCTTTTTGTCTGTTCATGTAAGCTAACTTTCTACAGTTACTCAAGTTATGCCCTGGCGATCGACATAATTCACAAAAAACTCCCGGTATATAGCTTGGTTTATTGCCGTTTTCCTGCCCAAAATTGCTATTACTTGAATAATTTTGAGTACCAGTATTATTAAAGGAACTAAAATTGTTTCGATTTGCAGAAAAGCGATGATTATTCCATGAACCTGGGTTGCTGAAATTCCTGGGATGATTATTGTGATATCTATTTTGAGATATTGCTTTTGAGTTACTAAACCCTTGTGGTGTTTTGCTGAACCCGTTTCGATGTGAAGTTTCGTTGTCCCGTCGATTGAAAACGCGGTTGTCCTCTTGTGGAATGTTTGCATTAACTCCAGAGCTGTGTGAGTTAGTTTGAGTTGTGCCAATAAAATTTTGGGGCTCGTGAAATCGAGTCATGTCGCGTTCGTGGATTTTATACACTTCGATTGTATTTTTAAATGTTTCATCTAGAGTCGTATGGGGTTTAGATAAGCATTGGATACGAAGCGAAGGTGGAAGACCATTCAGAAAGGCTCTAATAGTATCTTTTTCAAGTTTAGTGACATCTTCTACTGTTAAATATTCTCTTTCAAGCGTTTCAGTTTTAATTACATCAGAATAGAGGCTTTTAACGTGGTTAATGTAATCTACAACATGCTCTTGCGATTTCTTGCAAACATTCTCAAGCGCTGCTTTCAATTCATTTGCAGTTTTATAAGGATCAAAAAAGTTGCGTAAATTAGTTTCAAGTTCCAGAGGTGTTTGATATTCCAAATTTTCTAAGGTTATTCGTGCACGTCCTTTAAATTTCTGACGAACAAGTGCTAAAAACATGGGAACGGTAGACTGGTCGAGCATAGAGCATGCACGATTGCAAGCTCTCATAAATTGTGTAACTGTTATATTGTAACCGTCAAAAGAAGGTATATACGAGAGTGCATCTTTAACTGTGATTCTACTCGGAATGTAGTGCGCATTGATAGGTGTATTGCTGGGTTGTGATTGTGCAGTTTTATTTTTCAATAAATCTATGTCATTCTTAAGGGTAGCCATCTCATCCAGAATTACGTTAGTTGCCAAATAATTTTGATTTGAAATATTGGGTCGTTCAAAGTCTCCTTCCGACGGAGAATTACTAGTCTGCGTTTGACATTCTTTCAATTGTTTTACTGAAGCTTGTAGGTCTTTAATTATTTGGGCCTGTTCTTCGATTAATTTCAATCTTTCCAAGAGTTGTTGATTAAGCTCGCGGGCTTCTTCTAATTGCTCTGGTATCTCACCCACATTCGTTTCGTAATTATCCATTTTGATTGATGCAAGTATTGATATCTATATATATAAATTTTGTTAATGTATTTCAAAAATCAAAAAAAAAACAATGAATCTGTATGAATATATATATGGTAACGAGTTGAATTAATCGATTAATTTTTGAGATTTACTTTTTTTCTTTCAGAACAAAAAAAAACTCGAGTAAAATAAAATGAAGGATGAAACGAAAAACGAACATTGGTCAGTATATCGTATCTTCTAGGATGATAGGCGTTAAAAGTGCTAAAATTCATTAGATTAAAATTACGTGTGCGACCAGCCAACTAATGCAATAAAAAAAAACGAAAAAGTGACTGAGAAAAACCCCACACTTAGCACCATTTTTGTTACGTATTTCCGGTGAATTTGGTGTTATTAGAAGAAATAAAATCTCAGTTGGTGTCATTGTTTCAATATTGTCCTTCCGTTTTTGATTTTAGTAATTTAGGGAAGCCGAAATAACAATTTTTAACCGTCGAGCGGTAGCCGATTAAAATTTGACTTGCCGATTTTAAGAAGGACATGCTAGATTGATTTATTTTAACGTTGAGAATTTACCGAAAACCGTAAATAGTGGTTAAACTTTCCCTTTTTGGAATATCAAACGACATCCGGGTAGAAAGAATAAATGTTTTCCTCATGTTACTCACTTTCGTTATTTCTTTTATAATTAGTCCTTTGGGTCGCTATCTGGACGGCTGCTTGGCTGGATGGATGATACGTTTTCCGTAGTCTTTTTGAATAAAGTTTTTTTTTTGTTATTTCACTTATTGACGTTTTCTTTTCTGGATTTCCGAGAGAAACAAAATTAATAAATATATATATATCGAACGAAAACTGTATTTTTAATCGTTGGTTCACTTCACTAAGAGAGTGCGGTTTGTTTTAGATTACATAATTTAATTGTTAAATTCTCGTGGGGTTCGCAAGAGACCGTTCGTAAACGAGCATCTTGGGTCGCCTCGGCAAAATTTATCAATTAATTTTACTGAAGATTTGGAATGAAAGAGTTAATTGTTAAATTCTCGTGGGGTTCGCAAGAGACCGTTCGTAAACGAGCATCTTGGGTCGCCTCGGCAAAATTTATCAATTAATTCTATAAAAAATTATGCAATGAAAGATTCAATTGTTAAATTCTCGTGGGGTTCGCAAGGCACCGTTATTTAAACGAGCGTCTTGGGTCGCCTCGGCAAAATTTATCAATTAATTCTATTCAAGAGTGATTTTTCACGTAAGTCAACCGATAAATTCTCGTGGGGTTCGCAAGCCACCGTTCTTAAACGAGCGTCTTGGGTCGCCTCGGCAAAATTTCTCGGTATGATTTGTGTGATGGGGAAGTTAACACTTTTTCACAACACTTGGTATCACTTCTTTTTTATTCACCACAAATTCTTTACTTGTTTGAGACTTGACATGTTTAAATTTAATAATTAAAGTGAATGGTGGCTTTAGAAAAATATTTCATGTAAATGAATCTTATGTCGAAAAATGCGAAAGGTAAAATAATTGTGAGTTCAACAGTGCAGACAGCAAAATTATCATAAATTCAACGGTGCAGAAGGCCAAATTATTCTAAGTTCAAGAGTGCAGAAGGCCAAATTATTCTAAGTTCAAGAGTGCAGAAGGCAAAATTATTCTAAGTTCATAACTCACGAAATTTTTCCAAGTCCACAACTCACGAAATATTTTCTAAGTCCAAAAATAATTTGGAACTTAGTCGATTTAATGTTCCCGGAGCTCTTCGGAGAGATGACTGCTGCTGGCTGATGTTGAAGTTGAACTGCCGTTTCTCTGCGGCACTGAGACTACTCTGACCGATTATTCACCGCGTCGATCGTTGGCGCACGCTATCCAGTAGTAGGGATGGTGGGGATGCTTCGTTTAACGTGCAACTCCACTTGACTGAGAGTAGGGATGGCGCGTGATGCGTATTCATATGTTCTGTGTGTAGTCTCATCTAATGCTGTGACATTCTCTTATGCCTTATTACATTTTTCATTTTTACATTTTTAATTCTTAAAAATTATTTCTGATATTTTGACAATGATTTTTCTGTTTTAAAATTAATTTTTGAACGTGATTTTCACTATAGCTTAAATGGATCCTTTTGGCATCCTCATGGTACTACTATAAGCAATTTTTGTCTATTGACATTGTCTCTTGACAAATTTGACAAAATTCGTTTTTGACCCTATTTTTGGTCTAGAAATACGATTCTAGTATTAAAACTTTTTTGACAATTTTTTATAACATTTCAATTGTTAATAACAATAGTATTTTTCAGTAATCAGGAACAATTATTCATCCATTCAAATGTCCACATTTTATAGCATTTTTCCATAAATTTTCATTTTCTTAACTATACAACTTTCGGAGATATTGACTTGACCTTGAAAAATGTTTATTAACTTTTAATGGCGTTGTTTATAACGTGAAAAATCTAATCAATGGCTCAGTCGTTAGAGGATTCAGTGGACTATTTTTATGGATTTTTCGGTAGCAATTCGTTCATTAATTTCGTGGTTATTAACATTTACAATTAAGATCGCTAATTTATCAAAATTGACATGTTTAAATTGTTGAGTTTTGTTTAATTTTCTTTCATATTCTTGTTCTTGTTATTTAAATGCACTAATTTCGCCAATTTTAGATTTTTTAGGGGTAATTCTTAATGACATGTCAATAGACATTCAGTTTTGTCTATTGACTTTTACAATTTTTTATTACATATTTTTGTAGTTCACAATTTATGCCGTAGTTTCTATATGGGATGTTTTTGCATATGTCCCATAGGGAAAGCGCTATCAATTCTCGAACTTTATTTGCATACACCGATACAAGGATTTGAGTGTGTGTGTATAGTGTGAATTATTTAAAAATCAATATCTTCACTGTTTATGAAGATTAAGAAAAGATTTTTTTTGTTACATATCAAGGATCTACTGAACTTCCTTTTACGATTTTTCTGAATTGTTTACAGGATTTTTCATGTACGTTTTGTTTACAACAATTATATTTGTTAATAATTTTTATCATTTTTATGAATGGAATAAATAGTTTTCAATATATGGAGTCCTTTTTTGTCTGGAAACCATTTCTCTATCGTCAATAATGCGGACGCTAGAATTTTCCAAAGTTTTTGTGGACACACCGATACATGGGTTTGTATGTGTGGGTGTGTGTAAAAGTTTAAAAATGAATATCTTCACTATTTATGAAGATTAAGAAGAGATTTTTGAAATACATATTTAGGATCTACAGAACTTCCTTTTACGATTTTTCTGAATTGTTCGTAGAATATTTCATGTATATTTTGTTTACAACAATTATATTTGTTAATAAATTTTATTATTTTTATGAGTGAAATAAATAGTTCTCAGAATATGGAGTCCCTTTTGTATGGAAACCATTTCTCTATCATCAATAATGCGTACGCTAGAATTTTCCAAAGTTTTGTGGACACACGGATACATGGGCTTGTATGTGTCTGTATGAAACTTCAAAAATAAATATCTCAACTGTTTATGAAGATTAAGAAAAGATTTTTGGTGGGTGCTTACCCCGGTGATCGTTCTTTCTTTTCCACTGATTTGCATTTTGTTGTTATAAATGTTTGTTAATTGTTTATTAACAAATTCTATTTTTTCATAACTTTTCATGGCCATTGTCTTATGGAATATTTAGTTTACGTTATTTCTTGACTTTTCATGCATCCTTTTTGATGCAATAGTCGAATTTATCTATTTTTCAGAATTATGATTTCTCTTTTGTATTTAAATTATTCGTTTGTCTTTTCATTTATTTCAATCGGAGTCATATCATTCTTAGATTGACTCGTATCAATATATACGTGGAAATTTCCAAGATTTCGTCATTTTTGAGAGGGTGCGTTACTCGTCCTCGCGGTTTAACCCTGTTCTAACGTCCCAAAGCTGAGTTTCTTTTAATCATTGATATGTGGGCTCCTGTATGGTCCCGAATTATTTTTATTTTAAGTAATTATTTATTTATTCTGTGCAATGATTGTATTAAAGGTCATCGGCTTGCGACGTCAGAGGGAGAAATACTGTTCCGTCCTCCGTCAATGTTTCTATCTTTTCATTTCTTTATTCTTATTTATATATAGAATCCTTTTGGTCATTCATCTAAGAATGTTTTGTTACATGACCTCTGGTTGATATATATGATCAGTTATTTATAGCGGTATTTATACTTTGCAATTGCTTCTATTTTTCAGAATTATGATTTCTCTTTTGTATTTCATTCTTCGTTTTTCTTTTCATTTATTTCAATCGGAGTCATATCATTCTTAGATTGACTCGTATCAATATATACGTGGAAATTTCCAAGATTTCGTCATTTTTGAGAGGGTGCGTTACTCGTCCTCGCGGTTTAACCCTGTTCTAACGTCCCAAAGCTGAGTTTCTTTTAATCATTGGTATGTGGGCTCCTGTATGGTCCCGAATTATTTTCATTATAAGTAATCATTTATTTATTCTGTGCAATGATTGTATTAAAGGTCATCGGCTTGCGACGTCAGAGGGAGAAATACTGTTCCGTCCTCCGTCAATGTTTCTATCTTTTCATTTCGGTAGTCTTATTTATATATAGAATCCTTTTGGTCATTCATCTAAGAATGTTTTGTTACATGACCTCTGGTTGAAATATATGATCAGTAATTTATAGCGGTATTTAGTATTTATATTTGATTGATTTCATCCTTTATATTTTGCAATTGCTTCAAGGGGATATCATTCATAGAAAACGTATGTGAATACGTAACAAAATCTGGCATCATATTCGGTTTCAGCACGCCGAATAACCAAGGAAACTGATGCAACATCGTTTTCTTCGCGACCACAGCTCACGAAAAACTCAATCATAGAAGTTGATATTCTGGTTCGATATGATGGCATATAACTTGAGCACACATTGTCGTAGGCCGATGAAACCGCGTGCAATAGCTCCGTCTCGTCGAACTACACGAGTGCAATGCGCCAAGTTTGCGTTTGAACGATTTGTCTTCGAGAAAAAGTCGATTATACATATGCGTTTTTACGACATCGTGGGAATCACTTTTTTTTGGCTGCACCTAGACAAAATCTGGCATCATATTCGGTTTCAGCACGCCGAATAACCAAGGAGACTGATGCAACATCGTTTTCTTCGCGACCACAGCTCACGATAAACTCAATCATAAAAGTTGATATTCGGGTTCGATATGATGGCATATAACTTGAGTACACATTGTCGTAGGCCGATGAAACCGCGTGCAATAGCTTCGTCTCGTCGAACTACACCAGTGCAATGCGCCAAGTTTGCGTTTGAACGATTTGTCTTCGAGAAAAAGTCGATTATACATATGCGTGTTTACGACATCGTGGGAATCACTTTTTTTTGGCTGCACCTAGACAAAATCTGGCATCATATTCGGTTTCAGCACGCCGAATAGCCAAGGAAACTGATGCAACATCGTTTTCTTCGCGACCACAGCTCACGAAAAACTCAATCATAGAAGTTGATATTCGTGTTCGATAGGATGGCATATAACTTGAGTACAAATTGTCGTAGGCCGATGAAACCGCGTGCAATAGCTCCGTCTCGTCGAACTACACGAGTGCAATGCGCCAAGTTTGCGTTTGAACGATTTGTCTTCGAGAAAAAGTCGATTATACATATGCGTTTTTACGACATCGTGGGAATCACTTTTTTTTGGCTGCACCTAGACAAAATCTGGCATCATATTCGGTTTCAGCCCGCCGAATAACCAAGGAAACTGATGCAACATCGTTTTCTTCGCCACCACAGCTCACGAAAAACTCAATCATAGAAGTTGATATTCGTGTTCGATATGATGGCATATAACTTGAGTACACATTGTCGTAGGCCGATGAAACCGCGTGCAATAGCTCCGTCTCGTCGAACTACACGAGTGCAATGCGCCAAGTTTGCGTTTGAACGATTTGTCTTCGAGAAAAAGTCGATTATACATATGCGTGTTTACGACATCGTGGGAATCACTTTTTTTTGGCTGCACCTAGACAAAATCTGGCATCATATTCGGTTTCAGCACGCCGAATAACCAAGGAAACTGATGCAACATCGTTTTCTTCGCGACCACAGCTCACGAAAAACTCAATCGTAGAAGTTGATATTCGTGTTCGATATGATGGCATATAACTTGAGTACACATTGTCGTAGGCCGATGAAACCGCGTGCAATAGCTCCGTCTCGTCGAACTACACGAGTGCAATGCGCCAAGTTTGCGTTTGAACGATTTGTCTTCGTGAAAAAGTCGATTATACATATGCGTTTTTACGACATCGTGGGAATCACTTTTTTTTGGCTGCACCTAGACAAAATCTGGCATCATATTCGGTTTCAGCACGCCGAATAACCAAGGAAACTGATGCAACATCGTTTTCTTCGCGACCACAGCTCACGAAAAACTCAATCATAGAAGTTGATATTCGGGTTCGATATGATGGCATATAACTTGAGCACACATTGTCGTAGGCCGATGAAACCGCGTGCAATAGCTTCGTCTCGTCGAACTACACGAGTGCAATGCGCCAAGTTTGCGTTTGAACGATTTTTCTTCGAGAAAAAGTCGATTATACATATGCGTTTTTACGACATCGTGGGAATCACTTTTTTTTGGCTGCACCTAGACAAAATCTGGCATCATATTCGGTTTCAGCACGCCGAATAACCAAGGAAACTGATGCAACATCGTTTTCTTCGCGACCACAGCTCACGAAAAACTCAATCATAGAAGTTGATATTCTGGTTCGATATGATGGCATATAACTTGAGCACACATTGTCGTAGGCCGATGAAACCGCGTGCAATAGCTCCGTCTCGTCGAACTACACGAGTGCAATGCGCCAAGTTTGCGTTTGAACGATTTGTCTTCGAGAAAAAGTCGATTATACATATGCGTTTTTACGACATCGTGGGAATCACTTTTTTTTGGCTGCACCTAGACAAAATCTGGCATCATATTCGGTTTCAGCACGCCGAATAACCAAGGAGACTGATGCAACATCGTTTTCTTCGCGACCACAGCTCACGATAAACTCAATCATAAAAGTTGATATTCGGGTTCGATATGATGGCATATAACTTGAGTACACATTGTCGTAGGCCGATGAAACCGCGTGCAATAGCTTCGTCTCGTCGAACTACACCAGTGCAATGCGCCAAGTTTGCGTTTGAACGATTTGTCTTCGAGAAAAAGTCGATTATACATATGCGTGTTTACGACATCGTGGGAATCACTTTTTTTTGGCTGCACCTAGACAAAATCTGGCATCATATTCGGTTTCAGCACGCCGAATAGCCAAGGAAACTGATGCAACATCGTTTTCTTCGCGACCACAGCTCACGAAAAACTCAATCATAGAAGTTGATATGCGTGTTCGATATGATGGCATATAACTTGAGTACACATTGTCGTAGGCCGATGAAACCGCGTGCAATAGCTCCGTCTCGTCGAACTACACGAGTGCAATGCGCCAAGTTTGCGTTTGAACGATTTGTCTTCGAGAAAAAGTCGATTATACATATGCGTTTTTACGACATCGTGGGAATCACTTTTTTTTGGCTGCACCTAGACAAAATCTGGCATCATATTCGGTTTCAGCACGCCGAATATCCAAGGAAACTGATGCAACATCGTTTTCTTCGCGACCACAGCTCACGAAAAACTCAATCATAGAAGTTGATATTCGGGTTCGATATGATGGCATATAACTTGAGCACACATTGTCGTAGGCCGATGAAACCGCGTGCAATAGCTTCGTCTCGTCGAACTACACGAGTGCAATGCGCCAAGTTTGCGTTTGAACGATTTGTCTTCGAGAAAAAGTCGATTATACATATGCGTGTTTACCACATCGTGGGAATCACTTTTTTTTGGCTGCACCTAGACAAAATCTGGCATCATATTCGGTTTCAGCACGCCGAATAACCAAGGAAACTGATGCAACATCGTTTTCTTCGCGACCACAGCTCACGAAAAACTCAATCATAGAAGTTGATATTCTGGTTCGATATGATGGCATATAACTTGAGCACACATTGTCGTAGGCCGATGAAACCGCGTGCAATAGCTCCGTCTCGTCGAACTACACGAGTGCAATGCGCCAAGTTTGCGTTTGAACGATTTGTCTTCGAGAAAAAGTCGATTATACATATGCGTTTTTACGACATCGTGGGAATCACTTTTTTTTGGCTGCACCTAGACAAAATCTGGCATCATATTCGGTTTCAGCACGCCGAATAACCAAGGAAACTGATGCAACATCGTTTTCTTCGCCACCACGGCTCACGAAAAACTCAATCATAGAAGTTGATATTCGTGTTCGATATGATGGCATATAACTTGAGAACACATTGTCGTAGGCCGATGAAACCGCGTGTAATAGCTCCGTCTCGTCGAACTACACGAGTGCAATGCGCCAAGTTTGCGTTTGAACGATTTGTCTTCGAGAAAAAGTCGATTATACATATGCGTTTTTACGACATCGTGGGAATCACTTTTTTTTGGCTGCACCTAGACAAAATCTGGCATCATATTCGGTTTCAGCACGCCGAATATCCATGGAAACTGATGCAACATCGTTTTCTTCGCGACCACAGCTCACGAAAAACTCAATCATAGAAGTTGATATTCGGGTTCGATATGATGGCATATAACTTGAGCACACATTGTCGTAGGCCGATGAAACCGCGTGCAATAGCTTCGTCTCGTCGAACTACACGAGTGCAATGCGCCAAGTTTGCGTTTGAACGATTTGTCTTCGAGAAAAAGTCGATTATACATATGCGTGTTTACCACATCGTGGGAATCACTTTTTTTTGGCTGCACCTAGACAAAATCTGGCATCATATTCGGTTTCAGCACGCCGAATAACCAAGGAAACTGATGCAACATCGTTTTCTTCGCGACCACAGCTCACGAAAAACTCAATCATAGAAGTTGATATTCTGGTTCGATATGATGGCATATAACTTGAGCACACATTGTCGTAGGCCGATGAAACCGCGTGCAATAGCTCCGTCTCGTCGAACTACACGAGTGCAATGCGCCAAGTTTGCGTTTGAACGATTTGTCTTCGAGAAAAAGTCGATTATACATATGCGTTTTTACGACATCGTGGGAATCACTTTTTTTTGGCTGCACCTAGAGAAAATCTGGCATCATATTCGGTTTCAGCACGCCGAATAACCAAGGAAACTGATGCAACACCGTTTTCTTCGCCACCACAGCTCACGAAAAACTCAATCATAGAAGTTGATATTCGTGTTCGATATGATGGCATATAACTTGAGTACACATTGTCGTAGGCCGATGAAACCGCGTGCAATAGCTCCGTCTCGTCGAACTACACGAGTGCAATGCGCCAAGTTTGCGTTTGAACGATTTGTCTTCGAGAAAAAGTCGATTATACATATGCGTGTTTACCACATCGTGGGAATCACTTTTTTTTGGCTGCACCTAGACAAAATCTGGCATCATATTCGGTTTCAGCACGCCGAATAACCAAGGAAACTGATGCAACATCGTTTTCTTCGCGACCACAGCTCACGAAAAACTCAATCATAGAAGTTGATATTCTGGTTCGATATGATGGCATATAACTTGAGCACACATTGTCGTAGGCCGATGAAACCGCGTGCAATAGCTCCGTCTCGTCGAACTACACGAGTGCAATGCGCCAAGTTTGCGTTTGAACGATTTGTCTTCGAGAAAAAGTCGATTATACATATGCGTTTTTACGACATCGTGGGAATCACTTTTTTTTGGCTGCACCTAGAGAAAATCTGGCATCATATTCGGTTTCAGCACGCCGAATAACCAAGGAAACTGATGCAACACCGTTTTCTTCGCCACCACAGCTCACGAAAAACTCAATCATAGAAGTTGATATTCGTGTTCGATATGATGGCATATAACTTGAGTACACATTGTCGTAGGCCGATGAAACCGCGTGCAATAGCTCCGTCTCGTCGAACTACACGAGTGCAATGCGCCAAGTTTGCGTTTGAACGATTTGTCTTCGAGAAAAAGTCGATTATACATATGCGTTTTTACGACATCGTGGGAATCACTTTTTTTTGGCTGCACCTAGACAAAATCTGGCATCATATTCGGTTTCAGCACGCCGAATAACCAAGGAAACTGATGCAACATCGTTTTCTTCGCGACCACAGCTCACGAAAAACTCAATCATAGAAGTTGATATTCGGGTTCGATATGATGGCATATAACTTGAGCACACATTGTCGTAGGCCGATGAAACCGCGTGCAATAGCTTCGTCTCGTCGAACTACACGAGTGCAATGCGCCAAGTTTGCGTTTGAACGATTTTTCTTCGAGAAAAAGTCGATTATACATATGCGTTTTTACGACATCGTGGGAATCACTTTTTTTTGGCTGCACCTAGACAAAATCTGGCATCATATTCGGTTTCAGCACGCCGAATAACCAAGGAAACTGATGCAACATCGTTTTCTTCGCGACCACAGCTCACGAAAAACTCAATCATAGAAGTTGATATTCTGGTTCGATATGATGGCATATAACTTGAGCACACATTGTCGTAGGCCGATGAAACCGCGTGCAATAGCTCCGTCTCGTCGAACTACACGAGTGCAATGCGCCAAGTTTGCGTTTGAACGATTTGTCTTCGAGAAAAAGTCGATTATACATATGCGTTTTTACGACATCGTGGGAATCACTTTTTTTTGGCTGCACCTAGACAAAATCTGGCATCATATTCGGTTTCAGCACGCCGAATAACCAAGGAGACTGATGCAACATCGTTTTCTTCGCGACCACAGCTCACGATAAACTCAATCATAAAAGTTGATATTCGGGTTCGATATGATGGCATATAACTTGAGTACACATTGTCGTAGGCCGATGAAACCGCGTGCAATAGCTTCGTCTCGTCGAACTACACCAGTGCAATGCGCCAAGTTTGCGTTTGAACGATTTGTCTTCGAGAAAAAGTCGATTATACATATGCGTGTTTACGACATCGTGGGAATCACTTTTTTTTGGCTGCACCTAGACAAAATCTGGCATCATATTCGGTTTCAGCACGCCGAATAGCCAAGGAAACTGATGCAACATCGTTTTCTTCGCGACCACAGCTCACGAAAAACTCAATCATAGAAGTTGATATTCGTGTTCGATAGGATGGCATATAACTTGAGTACAAATTGTCGTAGGCCGATGAAACCGCGTGCAATAGCTCCGTCTCGTCGAACTACACGAGTGCAATGCGCCAAGTTTGCGTTTGAACGATTTGTCTTCGAGAAAAAGTCGATTATACATATGCGTTTTTACGACATCGTGGGAATCACTTTTTTTTGGCTGCACCTAGACAAAATCTGGCATCATATTCGGTTTCAGCCCGCCGAATAACCAAGGAAACTGATGCAACATCGTTTTCTTCGCCACCACAGCTCACGAAAAACTCAATCATAGAAGTTGATATTCGTGTTCGATATGATGGCATATAACTTGAGTACACATTGTCGTAGGCCGATGAAACCGCGTGCAATAGCTCCGTCTCGTCGAACTACACGAGTGCAATGCGCCAAGTTTGCGTTTGAACGATTTGTCTTCGAGAAAAAGTCGATTATACATATGCGTGTTTACGACATCGTGGGAATCACTTTTTTTTGGCTGCACCTAGACAAAATCTGGCATCATATTCGGTTTCAGCACGCCGAATAACCAAGGAAACTGATGCAACATCGTTTTCTTCGCGACCACAGCTCACGAAAAACTCAATCGTAGAAGTTGATATTCGTGTTCGATATGATGGCATATAACTTGAGTACACATTGTCGTAGGCCGATGAAACCGCGTGCAATAGCTCCGTCTCGTCGAACTACACGAGTGCAATGCGCCAAGTTTGCGTTTGAACGATTTGTCTTCGTGAAAAAGTCGATTATACATATGCGTTTTTACGACATCGTGGGAATCACTTTTTTTTGGCTGCACCTAGACAAAATCTGGCATCATATTCGGTTTCAGCACGCCGAATAACCAAGGAAACTGATGCAACATCGTTTTCTTCGCGACCACAGCTCACGAAAAACTCAATCATAGAAGTTGATATTCGGGTTCGATATGATGGCATATAACTTGAGCACACATTGTCGTAGGCCGATGAAACCGCGTGCAATAGCTTCGTCTCGTCGAACTACACGAGTGCAATGCGCCAAGTTTGCGTTTGAACGATTTTTCTTCGAGAAAAAGTCGATTATACATATGCGTTTTTACGACATCGTGGGAATCACTTTTTTTTGGCTGCACCTAGACAAAATCTGGCATCATATTCGGTTTCAGCACGCCGAATAACCAAGGAAACTGATGCAACATCGTTTTCTTCGCGACCACAGCTCACGAAAAACTCAATCATAGAAGTTGATATTCTGGTTCGATATGATGGCATATAACTTGAGCACACATTGTCGTAGGCCGATGAAACCGCGTGCAATAGCTCCGTCTCGTCGAACTACACGAGTGCAATGCGCCAAGTTTGCGTTTGAACGATTTGTCTTCGAGAAAAAGTCGATTATACATATGCGTTTTTACGACATCGTGGGAATCACTTTTTTTTGGCTGCACCTAGACAAAATCTGGCATCATATTCGGTTTCAGCACGCCGAATAACCAAGGAGACTGATGCAACATCGTTTTCTTCGCGACCACAGCTCACGATAAACTCAATCATAAAAGTTGATATTCGGGTTCGATATGATGGCATATAACTTGAGTACACATTGTCGTAGGCCGATGAAACCGCGTGCAATAGCTTCGTCTCGTCGAACTACACCAGTGCAATGCGCCAAGTTTGCGTTTGAACGATTTGTCTTCGAGAAAAAGTCGATTATACATATGCGTGTTTACGACATCGTGGGAATCACTTTTTTTTGGCTGCACCTAGACAAAATCTGGCATCATATTCGGTTTCAGCACGCCGAATAGCCAAGGAAACTGATGCAACATCGTTTTCTTCGCGACCACAGCTCACGAAAAACTCAATCATAGAAGTTGATATTCGTGTTCGATAGGATGGCATATAACTTGAGTACAAATTGTCGTAGGCCGATGAAACCGCGTGCAATAGCTCCGTCTCGTCGAACTACACGAGTGCAATGCGCCAAGTTTGCGTTTGAACGATTTGTCTTCGAGAAAAAGTCGATTATACATATGCGTTTTTACGACATCGTGGGAATCACTTTTTTTTGGCTGCACCTAGACAAAATCTGGCATCATATTCGGTTTCAGCCCGCCGAATAACCAAGGAAACTGATGCAACATCGTTTTCTTCGCCACCACAGCTCACGAAAAACTCAATCATAGAAGTTGATATTCGTGTTCGATATGATGGCATATAACTTGAGTACACATTGTCGTAGGCCGATGAAACCGCGTGCAATAGCTCCGTCTCGTCGAACTACACGAGTGCAATGCGCCAAGTTTGCGTTTGAACGATTTGTCTTCGAGAAAAAGTCGATTATACATATGCGTGTTTACGACATCGTGGGAATCACTTTTTTTTGGCTGCACCTAGACAAAATCTGGCATCATATTCGGTTTCAGCACGCCGAATAACCAAGGAAACTGATGCAACATCGTTTTCTTCGCGACCACAGCTCACGAAAAACTCAATCGTAGAAGTTGATATTCGTGTTCGATATGATGGCATATAACTTGAGTACACATTGTCGTAGGCCGATGAAACCGCGTGCAATAGCTCCGTCTCGTCGAACTACACGAGTGCAATGCGCCAAGTTTGCGTTTGAACGATTTGTCTTCGTGAAAAAGTCGATTATACATATGCGTTTTTACGACATCGTGGGAATCACTTTTTTTTGGCTGCACCTAGACAAAATCTGGCATCATATTCGGTTTCAGCACGCCGAATAGCCAAGGAAACTGATGCAACATCGTTTTCTTCGCGACCACAGCTCACGAAAAACTCAATCATAGAAGTTGATATGCGTGTTCGATATGATGGCCTATAACTTGAGTACACATTGTCGTAGGCCGATGAAACCGCGTGCAATAGCTCCGTCTCGTCGAACTACACGAGTGCAATGCGCCAAGTTTGCGTTTGAACGATTTGTCTTCGAGAAAAAGTCGATTATACATATGCGTTTTTACGACATCGTGGGAATCACTTTTTTTTGGCTGCACCTAGACAAAATCTGGCATCATATTCGGTTTCAGCCCGCCGAATAACCAAGGAAACTGATGCAACATCGTTTTCTTCGCCACCACAGCTCACGAAAAACTCAATCATAGAAGTTGATATTCGTGTTCGATATGATGGCATATAACTTGAGTACACATTGTCGTAGGCCGATGAAACCGCGTGCAATAGCTCCGTCTCGTCGAACTACACGAGTGCAATGCGCCAAGTTTGCGTTTGAACGATTTGTCTTCGAGAAAAAGTCGATTATACATATGCGTGTTTACGACATCGTGGGAATCACTTTTTTTTGGCTGCACCTAGAAAAAATCTGGCATCATATTCGGTTTCAGCACGCCGAATAACCAAGGAAACTGATGCAACATCGTTTTCTTCGCGACCACAGCTCACGAAAAACTCAATCGTAGAAGTTGATATTCGTGTTCGATATGATGGCATATAACTTGAGTACACATTGTCGTAGGCCGATGAAACCGCGTGCAATAGCTCCGTCTCGTCGAACTACACGAGTGCAATGCGCCAAGTTTGCGTTTGAACGATTTGTCTTCGTGAAAAAGTCGATTATACATATGCGTTTTTACGACATCGTGGGAATCACTTTTTTTTGGCTGCACCTAGACAAAATCTGGCATCATATTCGGTTTCAGCACGCCGAATAGCCAAGGAAACTGATGCAACATCGTTTTCTTCGCGACCACAGCTCACGAAAAACTCAATCATAGAAGTTGATATGCGTGTTCGATATGATGGCCTATAACTTGAGTACACATTGTCGTAGGCCGATGAAACCGCGTGCAATAGCTCCGTCTCGTCGAACTACACGAGTGCAATGCGCCAAGTTTGCGTTTGAACGATTTGTCTTCGAGAAAAAGTCGATTATACATATGCGTTTTTACGACATCGTGGGAATCACTTTTTTTTGGCTGCACCTAGACAAAATCTGACATCATATTCGGTTTCAGCACGCCGAATATCCAAGGAAACTGATGCAACATCGTTTTCTTCGCGACCACAGCTCACGAAAAACTCAATCATAGAAGTTGATATTCGTGTTCGATATGATGGCATATAACTTGAGTACACATTGTCGTAGGCCGATGAAACCGCGTGCAATAGCTCCGTCTCGTCGAACTACACGAGTGCAATGCGCCAAGTTTGCGTTTGAACGATTTGTCTTCGAGAAAAAGTCGATTATACATATGCGTGTTTACGACATCGTGGGAATCACTTTTTTTTGGCTGCACCTAGACAAAATCTGGCATCATATTCGGTTTCAGCACGCCGAATAACCAAGGAAACTGATGCAACATCGTTTTCTTCGCGACCACAGCTCACGAAAAACTCAATCATAGAAGTTGATATTCGTGTTCGATATGATGGCATATAACTTGAGTACACATTGTCGTAGGCCGATGAAACCGCGTGCAATAGCTCCGTCTCGTCGAACTACACGAGTGCAATGCGCCAAGTTTGCGTTTGAACGATTTGTCTTCGAGAAAAAGTCGATTATACATATGCGTTTTTACGACATCGTGGGAATCACTTTTTTTTGGCTGCACCTAGACAAAATCTGGCATCATATTCGGTTTCAGCACGCCGAATAGCCAAGGAAACTGATGCAACATCGTTTTCTTCGCGACCACAGCTCACGAAAAACTCAATCATAGAAGTTGATATGCGTGTTCGATATGATGGCATATAACTTGAGTACACATTGTCGTAGGCCGATGAAACCGCGTGCAATAGCTCCATCTCGTCGAACTACACGAGTGCAATGCGCCAAGTTTGCGTTTGAACGATTTGTCTTCGAGAAAAAGTCGATTATACATATGCGTTTTTACGACATCGTGGGAATCACTTTTTTTTGGCTGCACCTAGGCAAAATCTGGCATCATATTCGGTTTCAGCACGCCGAATATCCAAGGAAACTGATGCAACATCGTTTTCTTCGCGACCACAGCTCACGAAAAACTCAATCATAGAAGTTGATATTCGGGTTCGATATGATGGCATATAACTTGAGTACACATTGTCGTAGGCCGATGAAACCGCGTGCAATAGCTTCGTCTCGTCGAACTACACCAGTGCAATGCGCCAAGTTTGCGTTTGAACGATTTGTCTTCGAGAAAAAGTCGATTATACATATGCGTTTTTACGACATCGTGGGAATCACTTTTTTTTGGCTGCACCTAGACAAAATCTGGCATCATATTCGGTTTCAGCACGCCGAATAGCCAAGGAAACTGATGCAACATCGTTTTCTTCGCGACCACAGCTCACGAAAAACTCAATCATAGAAGTTGATATGCGTGTTCGATATGATGGCATATAACTTGAGTACACATTGTCGTAGGCCGATGAAACCGCGTGCAATAGCTCCGTCTCGTCGAACTACACGAGTGCAATGCGCCAAGTTTGCGTTTGAACGATTTGTCTTCGTGAAAAAGTCGATTATACATATGCGTTTTTACGACATCGTGGGAATCACTTTTTTTTGGCTGCACCTAGACAAAATCTGGCATCATATTCGGTTTCAGCACGCCGACTAGCCAAGGAAACTGATGCAACATCGTTTTCTTCGCGACCACAGCTCACGAAAAACTCAATCATAGAAGTTGATATGCGTGTTCGATATGATGGCATATAACTTGAGTACACATTGTCGTAGGCCGATGAAACCGCGTGCAATAGCTCCGTCTCGTCGAACTACACGAGTGCAATGCGCCAAGTTTGCGTTTGAACGATTTGTCTTCGAGAAAAAGTCGATTATACATATGCGTGTTTACCACATCGTGGGAATCACTTTTTTTTGGCTGCACCTAGACAAAATCTGGCATCATATTCGGTTTCAGCACGCCGAATAACCAAGGAAACTGATGCAACATCGTTTTCTTCGCGACCACAGCTCACGAAAAACTCAATCATAGAAGTTGATATTCGGGTTCGATATGATGGCATATAACTTGAGTACACATTGTCGTAGGCCGATGAAACCGCGTGCAATAGCTTCGTCTCGTCGAACTACACCAGTGCAATGCGCCAAGTTTGCGTTTGAACGATTTGTCTTCGAGAAAAAGTCGATTATACATATGCGTTTTTACGACATCGTGGGAATCACTTTTTTTTGGCTGCACCTAGACAAAATCTGGCATCATATTCGGTTTCAGCACGCCGAATAGCCAAGGAAACTGATGCAACATCGTTTTCTTCGCGACCACAGCTCACGAAAAACTCAATCATAGAAGTTGATATGCGTGTTCGATATGATGGCATATAACTTGAGTACACATTGTCGTAGGCCGATGAAACCGCGTGCAATAGCTCCGTCTCGTCGAACTACACGAGTGCAATGCGCCAAGTTTGCGTTTGAACGATTTGTCTTCGTGAAAAAGTCGATTATACATATGCGTTTTTACGACATCGTGGGAATCACTTTTTTTTGGCTGCACCTAGACAAAATCTGGCATCATATTCGGTTTCAGCACGCCGACTAGCCAAGGAAACTGATGCAACATCGTTTTCTTCGCGACCACAGCTCACGAAAAACTCAATCATAGAAGTTGATATGCGTGTTCGATATGATGGCATATAACTTGAGTACACATTGTCGTAGGCCGATGAAACCGCGTGCAATAGCTCCGTCTCGTCGAACTACACGAGTGCAATGCGCCAAGTTTGCGTTTGAACGATTTGTCTTCGAGAAAAAGTCGATTATACATATGCGTGTTTACCACATCGTGGGAATCACTTTTTTTTGGCTGCACCTAGACAAAATCTGGCATCATATTCGGTTTCAGCACGCCGAATAACCAAGGAAACTGATGCAACATCGTTTTCTTCGCGACCACAGCTCACGAAAAACTCAATCATAGAAGTTGATATTCTGGTTCGATATGATGGCATATAACTTGAGCACACATTGTCGTAGGCCGATGAAACCGCGTGCAATAGCTCCGTCTCGTCGAACTACACGAGTGCAATGCGCCAAGTTTGCGTTTGAACGATTTGTCTTCGAGAAAAAGTCGATTATACATATGCGTTTTTACGACATCGTGGGAATCACTTTTTTTTGGCTGCACCTAGACAAAATCTGGCATCATATTCGGTTTCAGCACGCCGAATAACCAAGGAAACTGATGCAACATCGTTTTCTTCGCCACCACAGCTCACGAAAAACTCAATCATAGAAGTTGATATTCGTGTTCGATATGATGGCATATAACTTGAGTACACATTGTCGTAGGCCGATGAAACCGCGTGTAATAGCTCCGTCTCGTCGAACTACACGAGTGCAATGCGCCAAGTTTGCGTTTGAACGATTTGTCTTCGAGAAAAAGTCGATTATACATATGCGTTTTTACGACATCGTGGGAATCACTTTTTTTTGGCTGCACCTAGACAAAATCTGGCATCATATTCGGTTTCAGCACGCCGAATATCCAAGGAAACTGATGCAACATCGTTTTCTTCGCGACCACAGCTCACGAAAAACTCAATCATAGAAGTTGATATTCGGGTTCGATATGATGGCATATAACTTGAGCACACATTGTCGTAGGCCGATGAAACCGCGTGCAATAGCTTCGTCTCGTCGAACTACACGAGTGCAATGCGCCAAGTTTGCGTTTGAACGATTTGTCTTCGAGAAAAAGTCGATTATACATATGCGTGTTTACCACATCGTGGGAATCACTTTTTTTTGGCTGCACCTAGACAAAATCTGGCATCATATTCGGTTTCAGCACGCCGAATAACCAAGGAAACTGATGCAACATCGTTTTCTTCGCGACCACAGCTCACGAAAAACTCAATCATAGAAGTTGATATTCTGGTTCGATATGATGGCATATAACTTGAGCACACATTGTCGTAGGCCGATGAAACCGCGTGCAATAGCTCCGTCTCGTCGAACTACACGAGTGCAATGCGCCAAGTTTGCGTTTGAACGATTTGTCTTCGAGAAAAAGTCGATTATACATATGCGTTTTTACGACATCGTGGGAATCACTTTTTTTTGGCTGCACCTAGAGAAAATCTGGCATCATATTCGGTTTCAGCACGCCGAATAACCAAGGAAACTGATGCAACACCGTTTTCTTCGCCACCACAGCTCACGAAAAACTCAATCATAGAAGTTGATATTCGTGTTCGATATGATGGCATATAACTTGAGTACACATTGTCGTAGGCCGATGAAACCGCGTGCAATAGCTCCGTCTCGTCGAACTACACGAGTGCAATGCGCCAAGTTTGCGTTTGAACGATTTGTCTTCGAGAAAAAGTCGATTATACATATGCGTTTTTACGACATCGTGGGAATCACTTTTTTTTGGCTGCACCTAGACAAAATCTGGCATCATATTCGGTTTCAGCACGCCGAATAACCAAGGAAACTGATGCAACATCGTTTTCTTCGCGACCACAGCTCACGAAAAACTCAATCATAGAAGTTGATATTCGGGTTCGATATGATGGCATATAACTTGAGCACACATTGTCGTAGGCCGATGAAACCGCGTGCAATAGCTTCGTCTCGTCGAACTACACGAGTGCAATGCGCCAAGTTTGCGTTTGAACGATTTTTCTTCGAGAAAAAGTCGATTATACATATGCGTTTTTACGACATCGTGGGAATCACTTTTTTTTGGCTGCACCTAGACAAAATCTGGCATCATATTCGGTTTCAGCACGCCGAATAACCAAGGAAACTGATGCAACATCGTTTTCTTCGCGACCACAGCTCACGAAAAACTCAATCATAGAAGTTGATATTCTGGTTCGATATGATGGCATATAACTTGAGCACACATTGTCGTAGGCCGATGAAACCGCGTGCAATAGCTCCGTCTCGTCGAACTACACGAGTGCAATGCGCCAAGTTTGCGTTTGAACGATTTGTCTTCGAGAAAAAGTCGATTATACATATGCGTTTTTACGACATCGTGGGAATCACTTTTTTTTGGCTGCACCTAGACAAAATCTGGCATCATATTCGGTTTCAGCACGCCGAATAACCAAGGAGACTGATGCAACATCGTTTTCTTCGCGACCACAGCTCACGATAAACTCAATCATAAAAGTTGATATTCGGGTTCGATATGATGGCATATAACTTGAGTACACATTGTCGTAGGCCGATGAAACCGCGTGCAATAGCTTCGTCTCGTCGAACTACACCAGTGCAATGCGCCAAGTTTGCGTTTGAACGATTTGTCTTCGAGAAAAAGTCGATTATACATATGCGTGTTTACGACATCGTGGGAATCACTTTTTTTTGGCTGCACCTAGACAAAATCTGGCATCATATTCGGTTTCAGCACGCCGAATAGCCAAGGAAACTGATGCAACATCGTTTTCTTCGCGACCACAGCTCACGAAAAACTCAATCATAGAAGTTGATATTCGTGTTCGATAGGATGGCATATAACTTGAGTACAAATTGTCGTAGGCCGATGAAACCGCGTGCAATAGCTCCGTCTCGTCGAACTACACGAGTGCAATGCGCCAAGTTTGCGTTTGAACGATTTGTCTTCGAGAAAAAGTCGATTATACATATGCGTTTTTACGACATCGTGGGAATCACTTTTTTTTGGCTGCACCTAGACAAAATCTGGCATCATATTCGGTTTCAGCCCGCCGAATAACCAAGGAAACTGATGCAACATCGTTTTCTTCGCCACCACAGCTCACGAAAAACTCAATCATAGAAGTTGATATTCGTGTTCGATATGATGGCATATAACTTGAGTACACATTGTCGTAGGCCGATGAAACCGCGTGCAATAGCTCCGTCTCGTCGAACTACACGAGTGCAATGCGCCAAGTTTGCGTTTGAACGATTTGTCTTCGAGAAAAAGTCGATTATACATATGCGTGTTTACGACATCGTGGGAATCACTTTTTTTTGGCTGCACCTAGACAAAATCTGGCATCATATTCGGTTTCAGCACGCCGAATAACCAAGGAAACTGATGCAACATCGTTTTCTTCGCGACCACAGCTCACGAAAAACTCAATCGTAGAAGTTGATATTCGTGTTCGATATGATGGCATATAACTTGAGTACACATTGTCGTAGGACGATGAAACCGCGTGCAATAGCTCCGTCTCGTCGAACTACACGAGTGCAATGCGCCAAGTTTGCGTTTGAACGATTTGTCTTCGAGAAAAAGTCGATTATACATATGCGTGTTTACGACATCGTGGGAATCACTTTTTTTTGGCTGCACCTAGACAAAATCTGGCATCATATTCGGTTTCAGCACGCCGAATAACCAAGGAAACTGATGCAACATCGTTTTCTTCGCGACCACAGCTCACGAAAAACTCAATCATAGAAGTTGATATTCGTGTTCGATATGATGGCATATAACTTGAGTACACATTGTCGTAGGCCGATGAAACCGCGTGCAATAGCTTCGTCTCGTCGAACTACACCAGTGCAATGCGCCAAGTTTGCGTTTGAACGATTTGTCTTCGAGAAAAAGTCGATTATACATATGCGTGTTTACGACATCGTGGGAATCACTTTTTTTTGGCTGCACCTAGACAAAATCTGGCATCATATTCGGTTTCAGCACGCCGAATAGCCAAGGAAACTGATGCAACATCGTTTTCTTCGCGACCACAGCTCACGAAAAACTCAATCATAGAAGTTGATATTCGTGTTCGATAGGATGGCATATAACTTGAGTACAAATTGTCGTAGGCCGATGAAACCGCGTGCAATAGCTCCGTCTCGTCGAACTACACGAGTGCAATGCGCCAAGTTTGCGTTTGAACGATTTGTCTTCGAGAAAAAGTCGATTATACATATGCGTTTTTACGACATCGTGGGAATCACTTTTTTTTGGCTGCACCTAGACAAAATCTGGCATCATATTCGGTTTCAGCCCGCCGAATAACCAAGGAAACTGATGCAACATCGTTTTCTTCGCCACCACAGCTCACGAAAAACTCAATCATAGAAGTTGATATTCGTGTTCGATATGATGGCATATAACTTGAGTACACATTGTCGTAGGCCGATGAAACCGCGTGCAATAGCTCCGTCTCGTCGAACTACACGAGTGCAATGCGCCAAGTTTGCGTTTGAACGATTTGTCTTCGAGAAAAAGTCGATTATACATATGCGTGTTTACGACATCGTGGGAATCACTTTTTTTTGGCTGCACCTAGACAAAATCTGGCATCATATTCGGTTTCAGCACGCCGAATAACCAAGGAAACTGATGCAACATCGTTTTCTTCGCGACCACAGCTCACGAAAAACTCAATCGTAGAAGTTGATATTCGTGTTCGATATGATGGCATATAACTTGAGTACACATTGTCGTAGGCCGATGAAACCGCGTGCAATAGCTCCGTCTCGTCGAACTACACGAGTGCAATGCGCCAAGTTTGCGTTTGAACGATTTGTCTTCGTGAAAAAGTCGATTATACATATGCGTTTTTACGACATCGTGGGAATCACTTTTTTTTGGCTGCACCTAGACAAAATCTGGCATCATATTCGGTTTCAGCACGCCGAATAGCCAAGGAAACTGATGCAACATCGTTTTCTTCGCGACCACAGCTCACGAAAAACTCAATCATAGAAGTTGATATGCGTGTTCGATATGATGGCCTATAACTTGAGTACACATTGTCGTAGGCCGATGAAACCGCGTGCAATAGCTCCGTCTCGTCGAACTACACGAGTGCAATGCGCCAAGTTTGCGTTTGAACGATTTGTCTTCGAGAAAAAGTCGATTATACATATGCGTTTTTACGACATCGTGGGAATCACTTTTTTTTGGCTGCACCTAGACAAAATCTGACATCATATTCGGTTTCAGCACGCCGAATATCCAAGGAAACTGATGCAACATCGTTTTCTTCGCGACCACAGCTCACGAAAAACTCAATCATAGAAGTTGATATTCGTGTTCGATATGATGGCATATAACTTGAGTACACATTGTCGTAGGCCGATGAAACCGCGTGCAATAGCTCCGTCTCGTCGAACTACACGAGTGCAATGCGCCAAGTTTGCGTTTGAACGATTTGTCTTCGAGAAAAAGTCGATTATACATATGCGTGTTTACGACATCGTGGGAATCACTTTTTTTTGGCTGCACCTAGACAAAATCTGGCATCATATTCGGTTTCAGCACGCCGAATAACCAAGGAAACTGATGCAACATCGTTTTCTTCGCGACCACAGCTCACGAAAAACTCAATCATAGAAGTTGATATTCGTGTTCGATATGATGGCATATAACTTGAGTACACATTGTCGTAGGCCGATGAAACCGCGTGCAATAGCTCCGTCTCGTCGAACTACACGAGTGCAATGCGCCAAGTTTGCGTTTGAACGATTTGTCTTCGTGAAAAAGTCGATTATACATATGCGTTTTTACGACATCGTGGGAATCACTTTTTTTTGGCTGCACCTAGACAAAATCTGGCATCATATTCGGTTTCAGCACGCCGACTAGCCAAGGAAACTGATGCAACATCGTTTTCTTCGCGACCACAGCTCACGAAAAACTCAATCATAGAAGTTGATATGCGTGTTCGATATGATGGCATATAACTTGAGTACACATTGTCGTAGGCCGATGAAACCGCGTGCAATAGCTCCGTCTCGTCGAACTACACGAGTGCAATGCGCCAAGTTTGCGTTTGAACGATTTGTCTTCGAGAAAAAGTCGATTATACATATGCGTTTTTACGACATCGTGGGAATCACTTTTTTTTGGCTGCACCTAGACAAAATCCGGCATCATATTCGGTTTCAGCACGCCGAATAGCCAAGGAAACTGATGCAACATCGTTTTCTTCGCGACCACAGCTCACGAAAAACTCAATCATAGAAGTTGATATGCGTGTTCGATATGATGGCATATAACTTGAGTACACATTGTCGTAGGCCGATGAAACCGCGTGCAATAGCTCCGTCTCGTCGAACTACACGAGTGCAATGCGCCAAGTTTGCGTTTGAACGATTTGTCTTCGAGAAAAAGTCGATTATACATATGCGTTTTTACGACATCCTGGGAATCACTTTTTTTTGGCTGCACCTAGACAAAATCTGGCATCATATTCGGTTTCAGCACGCCGAATATCCAAGGAAACTGATGCAACATCGTTTTCTTCGCGACCACAGCTCACGAAAAACTCAATCATAGAAGTTGATATTCGGGTTCGATATGATGGCATATAACTTGAGTACACATTGTCGTAGGCCGATGAAACCGCGTGCAATAGCTTCGTCTCGTCGAACTACACCAGTGCAATGCGCGAAGTTTGCGTTTGAACGATTTGTCTTCGAGAAAAAGTCGATTATACATATGCGTTTTTACGACATCGTGGGAATCACTTTTTTTTGGCTGCACCTAGACAAAATCTGGCATCATATTCGGTTTCAGCACGCCGAATAGCCAAGGAAACTGATGCAACATCGTTTTCTTCGCGACCACAGCTCACGAAAAACTCAATCATAGAATTTGATATTCGTGTTCGATATGATGGCATATAACTTGAGTACACATTGTCGTAGGCCGATGAAACCGCGTGCAATAGCTTCGTCTCGTCGAACTACACCAGTGCAATGCGCCAAGTTTGCGTTTGAACGATTTGTCTTCGAGAAAAAGTCGATTATACATATGCGTGTTTACGACATCGTGGGAATCACTTTTTTTTGGCTGCACCTAGACAAAATCTGGCATCATATTCGGTTTCAGCACGCCGAATAACCAAGGAAACTGATGCAACATCGTTTTCTTCGCGACCACAGCTCACGAAAAACTCAAAAGTTGATATTCGGGTTCGATATGATGGCATATAACTTGAGCACACATTGTCGTAGGCCGATGAAACCCCGTGCAATAGCTTCGTCTCGTCGAACTACACCAGTGCAATGCGCCAAGTTTGCGTTTGAACGATTTGTCTTCGAGAAAAAGTCGATTATACATATGCGTGTTTACGACATCGTGGGAATCACTTTTTTTTGGCTGCACCTAGACAAAATCTGGCATCATATTCGGTTTCAGCACGCCGAATAGCCAAGGAAACTGATGCAACATCGTTTTCTTCGCGACCACAGCTCACGAAAAACTCAATCATAGAAGTTGATATTCGGGTTCGATATGATGGCATATAACTTGAGTACACATTGTCGTAGGCCGATGAAACCGCGTGCAATAGCTTCGTCTCGTCGAACTACACCAGTGCAATGCGCCAAGTTTGCGTTTGAACGATTTGTCTTCGAGAAAAAGTCGATTATACATATGCGTGTTTACGACATCGTGGGAATCACTTTTTTTTGGCTGCACCTAGACAAAATCTGGCATCATATTCGGTTTCAGCACGCCGAATAACCAAGGAAACTGATGCAACATCGTTTTCTTCGCGACCACAGCTCACGAAAAACTCAATCATAGAAGTTGATATGCGTGTTCGATATGATGGCATATAACTTGAGTACACATTGTCGTAGGCCGATGAAACCGCGTGCAATAGCTCCGTCTCGTCGAACTACACGAGTGCAATGCGCCAAGTTTGCGTTTGAACGATTTGTCTTCGAGAAAAAGTCGATTATACATATGCGTTTTTACGACATCGTGGGAATCACTTTTTTTTGGCTGCACCTAGACAAAATCTGGCATCATATTCGGTTTCAGCACGCCGAATATCCAAGGAAACTGATGCAACATCGTTTTCTTCGCGACCACAGCTCACGAAAAACTCAATCATAGAAGTTGATATGCGTGTTCGATATGATGGCCTATAACTTGAGTACACATTGTCGTAGGCCGATGAAACCGCGTGCAATAGCTCCGTCTCGTCGAACTACACGAGTGCAATGCGCCAAGTTTGCGTTTGAACGATTTGTCTTCGAGAAAAAGTCGATTATACATATGCGTTTTTACGACATCGTGGGAATCACTTTTTTTTGGCTGCACCTAGACAAAATCTGACATCATATTCGGTTTCAGCACGCCGAATATCCAAGGAAACTGATGCAACATCGTTTTCTTCGCGACCACAGCTCACGAAAAACTCAATCATAGAAGTTGATATTCGTGTTCGATATGATGGCATATAACTTGAGTACACATTGTCGTAGGCCGATGAAACCGCGTGCAATAGCTCCGTCTCGTCGAACTACACGAGTGCAATGCGCCAAGTTTGCGTTTGAACGATTTGTCTTCGAGAAAAAGTCGATTATACATATGCGTGTTTACGACATCGTGGGAATCACTTTTTTTTGGCTGCACCTAGACAAAATCTGGCATCATATTCGGTTTCAGCACGCCGAATAACCAAGGAAACTGATGCAACATCGTTTTCTTCGCGACCACAGCTCACGAAAAACTCAATCATAGAAGTTGATATTCGTGTTCGATATGATGGCATATAACTTGAGTACACATTGTCGTAGGCCGATGAAACCGCGTGCAATAGCTCCGTCTCGTCGAACTACACGAGTGCAATGCGCCAAGTTTGCGTTTGAACGATTTGTCTTCGAGAAAAAGTCGATTATACATATGCGTTTTTACGACATCGTGGGAATCACTTTTTTTTGGCTGCACCTAGACAAAATCAGGCATCATATTCGGTTTCAGCACGCCGAATAGCCAAGGAAACTGATGCAACATCGTTTTCTTCGCGACCACAGCTCACGAAAAACTCAATCATAGAAGTTGATATGCGTGTTCGATATGATGGCATATAACTTGAGTACACATTGTCGTAGGCCGATGAAACCGCGTGCAATAGCTCCGTCTCGTCGAACTACACGAGTGCAATGCGCCAAGTTTGCGTTTGAACGATTTGTCTTCGAGAAAAAGTCGATTATACATATGCGTTTTTACGACATCGTGGGAATCACTTTTTTTTGGCTGCACCTAGGCAAAATCTGGCATCATATTCGGTTTCAGCACGCCGAATATCCAAGGAAACTGATGCAACATCGTTTTCTTCGCGACCACAGCTCACGAAAAACTCAATCATAGAAGTTGATATTCGGGTTCGATATGATGGCATATAACTTGAGTACACATTGTCGTAGGCCGATGAAACCGCGTGCAATAGCTTCGTCTCGTCGAACTACACCAGTGCAATGCGCCAAGTTTGCGTTTGAACGATTTGTCTTCGAGAAAAAGTCGATTATACATATGCGTTTTTACGACATCGTGGGAATCACTTTTTTTTGGCTGCACCTAGACAAAATCTGGCATCATATTCGGTTTCAGCACGCCGAATAGCCAAGGAAACTGATGCAACATCGTTTTCTTCGCGACCACAGCTCACGAAAAACTCAATCATAGAAGTTGATATGCGTGTTCGATATGATGGCATATAACTTGAGTACACATTGTCGTAGGCCGATGAAACCGCGTGCAATAGCTCCGTCTCGTCGAACTACACGAGTGCAATGCGCCAAGTTTGCGTTTGAACGATTTGTCTTCGTGAAAAAGTCGATTATACATATGCGTTTTTACGACATCGTGGGAATCACTTTTTTTTGGCTGCACCTAGACAAAATCTGGCATCATATTCGGTTTCAGCACGCCGACTAGCCAAGGAAACTGATGCAACATCGTTTTCTTCGCGACCACAGCTCACGAAAAACTCAATCATAGAAGTTGATATGCGTGTTCGATATGATGGCATATAACTTGAGTACACATTGTCGTAGGCCGATGAAACCGCGTGCAATAGCTCCGTCTCGTCGAACTACACGAGTGCAATGCGCCAAGTTTGCGTTTGAACGATTTGTCTTCGAGAAAAAGTCGATTATACATATGCGTTTTTACGACATCGTGGGAATCACTTTTTTTTGGCTGCACCTAGACAAAATCTGGCATCATATTCGGTTTCAGCACGCCGAATATCCAAGGAAACTGATGCAACATCGTTTTCTTCGCGACCACAGCTCACGAAAAACTCAATCATAGAAGTTGATATTCGGGTTCGATATGATGGCATATAACTTGAGCACACATTGTCGTAGGCCGATGAAACCGCGTGCAATAGCTCCGTCTCGTCGAACTACACGAGTGCAATGCGCCAAGTTTGCGTTTGAACGATTTGTCTTCGAGAAAAAGTCGATTATACATATGCGTTTTTACGACATCGTGGGAATCACTTTTTTTTGGCTGCACCTAGACAAAATCCGGCATCATATTCGGTTTCAGCACGCCGAATAGCCAAGGAAACTGATGCAACATCGTTTTCTTCGCGACCACAGCTCACGAAAAACTCAATCATAGAAGTTGATATGCGTGTTCGATATGATGGCATATAACTTGAGTACACATTGTCGTAGGCCGATGAAACCGCGTGCAATAGCTCCGTCTCGTCGAACTACACGAGTGCAATGCGCCAAGTTTGCGTTTGAACGATTTGTCTTCGAGAAAAAGTCGATTATACATATGCGTTTTTACGACATCGTGGGAATCACTTTTTTTTGGCTGCACCTAGACAAAATCTGGCATCATATTCGGTTTCAGCACGCCGAATATCCAAGGAAACTGATGCAACATCGTTTTCTTCGCGACCACAGCTCACGAAAAACTCAATCATAGAAGTTGATATTCGGGTTCGATATGATGGCATATAACTTGAGTACACATTGTCGTAGGCCGATGAAACCGCGTGCAATAGCTTCGTCTCGTCGAACTACACCAGTGCAATGCGCGAAGTTTGCGTTTGAACGATTTGTCTTCGAGAAAAAGTCGATTATACATATGCGTGTTTACGACATCGTGGGAATCACTTTTTTTTGGCTGCACCTAGACAAAATCTGGCATCATATTCGGTTTCAGCACGCCGAATAGCCAAGGAAACTGATGCAACATCGTTTTCTTCGCGACCACAGCTCACGAAAAACTCAATCATAGAATTTGATATTCGTGTTCGATATGATGGCATATAACTTGAGTACACATTGTCGTAGGCCGATGAAACCGCGTGCAATAGCTTCGTCTCGTCGAACTACACCAGTGCAATGCGCCAAGTTTGCGTTTGAACGATTTGTCTTCGAGAAAAAGTCGATTATACATATGCGTGTTTACGACATCGTGGGAATCACTTTTTTTTGGCTGCACCTAGACAAAATCTGGCATCATATTCGGTTTCAGCACGCCGAATAACCAAGGAAACTGATGCAACATCGTTTTCTTCGCGACCACAGCTCACGAAAAACTCAAAAGTTGATATTCGGGTTCGATATGATGGCATATAACTTGAGCACACATTGTCGTAGGCCGATGAAACCCCGTGCAATAGCTTCGTCTCGTCGAACTACACCAGTGCAATGCGCCAAGTTTGCGTTTGAACGATTTGTCTTCGAGAAAAAGTCGATTATACATATGCGTGTTTACGACATCGTGGGAATCACTTTTTTTTGGCTGCACCTAGACAAAATCTGGCATCATATTCGGTTTCAGCACGCCGAATAGCCAAGGAAACTGATGCAACATCGTTTTCTTCGCGACCACAGCTCACGAAAAACTCAATCATAGAAGTTGATATTCGGGTTCGATATGATGGCATATAACTTGAGTACACATTGTCGTAGGCCGATGAAACCGCGTGCAATAGCTTCGTCTCGTCGAACTACACCAGTGCAATGCGCCAAGTTTGCGTTTGAACGATTTGTCTTCGAGAAAAAGTCGATTATACATATGCGTGTTTACGACATCGTGGGAATCACTTTTTTTTGGCTGCACCTAGACAAAATCTGGCATCATATTCGGTTTCAGCACGCCGAATAACCAAGGAAACTGATGCAACATCGTTTTCTTCGCGACCACAGCTCACGAAAAACTCAATCATAGAAGTTGATATGCGTGTTCGATATGATGGCATATAACTTGAGTACACATTGTCGTAGGTGTTACGTATTTCCGGTGAATTTGGTGTTATTAGAAGAAATAAAATCTCAGTTGGTGTCATTGTTTCAATATTGTCCTTCCGTTTTTGATCTTAGTAATTTAGGGAAGCCGAAATAACGATTTTTAACCGTCGAGCGGTAGCCGATTAAAATTTGACTTGCCGATTTTAAGAAGGACATGCTAGATTGATTTATTTTAACGTTGAGAATTTACCGAAAACCGTAAATAGTGGTTAAACTTTCCCTTTTTGGAATATCAAACGACATCCGGGTAGAAAGAATAAATGTTTTCCTCATGTTACTCACTTTCGTTATTTCTTTTATAATTAGTCCTTTGGGTCGCTGTCTGGACGGCTGCTTGGCTGGATGGATGATACGTTTTCCGTAGTCTTTTCGAATAAAGTTTTTTTTTGATTTCACTTATTGACGTTTTCTTTTCTGGATTTCCGAGAGAAACAAAATTAATAAATATATATCGAACGAAAACTGTATTTTTAATCGTTGGTTCACTTCACTAAGAGAGTGCGGTTTTTTTTTTAGATTACATTATTTAATTGTTAAATTCTCGTGGGGTTCGCAAGAGACCGTTCGTAAACGAGCATCTTGGGTCGCCTCGGCAAAATTTATCAATTAATTTTACTGAAGATTTGGAATGAAAGAGTTAATTGTTAAATTCTCGTGGGGTTCGCAAGAGACCGTTCGTAAACGAGCATCTTGGGTCGCCTCGGCAAAATTTATCAATTAATTCTATAAAAAATTATGCAATGAAAGATTCAATTGTTAAATTCTCGTGGGGTTCGCAAGGCACCGTTATTTAAACGAGCGTCTTGGGTCGCCTCGGCAAAATTTATCAATTAATTCTATTCAGGAGTGATTTTTCACGTAAGTCAACCGATAAATTCTCGTGGGGTTCGCAAGCCACCGTTCTTAAACGAGCGTCTTGGGTCGCCTCGGCAAAATTTCTCGGTATGATTTGTGTGATGGGGAAGTTAACACTTTTTCACAACACTTGGTATCACTTCTTTTTTATTCACCACAAATTCTTTACTTGTTTGAGACTTGACATGTTTAAATTTAATAATTAAAGTGAATGGTGGCTTTAGAAAAATATTTCATGTTAATGAATCTTATGTCGAAAAATGCGAAAGGCAAAATAATTGTGAGTTCAACAGTGCAGACAGCAAAATTATCATAAATTCAACAGTGCAGAAGGCCAAATTATTCTAAGTTCAAGAGTGCAGAAGGCCAAATTATTCTAAGTTCAAGAGTGCAGAAGGCCAAATTATTCTAAGTTCAAGAGTGCAGAAGGCAAAATTATTCTAAGTTCATAACTCACGAAATTTTTCCAAGTCCACAACTCACGAAATATTTTCTAAGTCCAAAAATAATTTGGAACTTAGTCGATTTAATGTTCCCGGAGCTCTTCGGAGAGATGACTGCTGCTGGCTGGTGTTGAAGTTGAACTGGCGTTTCTCTGCGGCACTGAGACTACTCTGACCGATTATTCACCGCGTCGATCGTTGGCGCACGCTATCCAGTAGTAGGGGTGGTGGGGATGCTTCGTTTAACGTGCAACTCCACTTGACTGAGAGTAGGGATGGCGCGTGATGCGTATTCATATGTTCTGTGTGTAGTCTCATCTAATGCTGTGACATTCTCTTATGCCTTATTACATTTTTCATTTTTACATTTTTAATTCTTAAAAATTATTTCTGATATTTTGACAATGATTTTTCTGTTTCAAAATTAATTTTTGAACGTGATTTTCACTATAGCTTAAATGGATCCTTTTGGCATCCTCATGGTACTACTATAAGCAATTTTTGTCTATTGACATTGTCTCTTGACAAATTTGACAAAATTCGTTTTTGACCCTATTTTTGGTCTAGAAATACGATTCTAGTATTATAACTTTTTTGACAATTTTTTATAACATTTCAATTGTTAATAACAATAGTATTTTTCAGTAATCAGGAACCATTATTCATCCATTCAAATGTCCACGTTTTATAGTATTTTTCCATAAATTTTCATTTTCTTAACTATACAACTTTCGGAGATATTGACTTGACCTTGAAAAATGTTTATTAACTTTTAATGGCGTTGTTTATAACGTGAAAAATCTAATCAATGGCTCAGTCGTTAGAGGATTCAGTGGACTATTTTTATGGATTTTTCGGTAGAAATTCGTTCATTAATTTCGTGGTTATTAACATTTACAATTAAGATCGCTAATTTATCAAAATTGACATGTTTAAATTGTTGAGTTTTGTTTAATTTTCTTTCATATTCTTGTTCTTGTTATTTAAATGCGCTAATTTCGCCAATTTTAGATTTTTTAGGGGTAATTCCTAATGACATGTCAATAGACATTCAGTTTTGTCTATTGACTTTTACAATTTTTTATTACATATTTTTGTAGTTCACAATTTATGCCATAGTTTCTATATGGGATGTTTTTGCATATGTCCCATAGGGAAAGCGCTAACAATTCTCGAACTTTATTTGCATACACCGATACAAGGATTTGAGTGTGTGTGTATCGTGTGAATTATTTAAAAATCAATATCTTCACTGTTTATGAAGATTAAGAAAAGATTTTTTTGTTACATATCAAGGATCTACTGAACTTCCTTTTACGATTTTTCTGAATTGTTTACAGGATTTTTCATGTACGTTTTGTTTACAACAATTATATTTGTTAATAATTTTTATCATTTTTATGAATGGAATAAATAGTTTTCAATATATGGAGTCCCTTTTGTCTGGAAACCATTTCTCTATCGTCAATAATGCGGACGCTAGAATTTTCCAAAGTTTTTGTGGACACACGGATACATGGGCTTGTATGTGTGTGTGTGTGTAAAAGTATAAAAATAAATATCTCAACTGTTTATGAAGATTAAGAAAAGATTTTTGGTGGGTGCTTATCCCGGTGATCGTTCTTTCTTTTCCACTGATTTTCATTTTGTTGTTATAAATATTTGTTAATTGTTTATTAACAAATTCTATTTTTTTCATAACTTTTCATAGCTATTGTCTTATGGAATATTTAGTTTACGTTATTTCTTGATTTTTCATGCATCCTTTTTGATGCAATAGTCGAATTTATCTATTTTTCAGAATTATGATTTCTCTTTTGTATTTAAATTATTCGTTTGTCTTTTCATTTATTTCAATCGGAGTCATATCATTCTTAGATTGACTCGTATCAATATATACGTGGAAATTTCCAAGATTTCGTCATTTTTGAGAGGGTGCGTTACTCGTCCTCGCGGTTTAACCCTGTTCTAACGTCCCAAAGCTGAGTTTCTTTTAATCATTGATATGTGGGCTCCTGTATGGTCCCGAATTATTTTTATTTTAAGTAATTATTTATTTATTCTGTGCAATGATTGTATTAAAGGTCATCGGCTTGCGACGTCAGAGGGAGAAATACTGTTCCGTCCTCCGTCAATGTTTCTATCTTTTCATTTCTTTATTTTTATTTATATATAGAATCCTTTTGGTCATTCATCTAAGAATGTTTTGTTACATGACCTCTGGTTGATATATATGATCAGTTATTTATAGCGGTATTTATACTTTGCAATTGCTTCTATTTTTCAGAATTATGATTTCTCTTTTGTATTTCATTCTTCGTTTGTCTTTTCATTTATTTCAATCGGAGTCACATCATTCTTAGATTGACTCGTATCAATATATACGTGGAAATTTCCAAGATTTCGTCATTTTTGAGAGGGTGCGTTACTCGTCCTCGCGGTTTAACCCTGTTCTAACGTCCCAAAGCTGAGTTTCTTTTAATCATTGATATGTGGGCTCCTGTATGGTCCCGAATTATTTTTATTTTAAGTAATTATTTATTTATTCTGTGCAATGATTGTATTAAAGGTCATCGGCTTGCGACGTCAGAGGGAGAAATACTGTTCCGTCCTCCGTCAATGTTTCTATCTTTTCATTTCTTTATTTTTATTTATATATAGAATCTTTTTGGTCATTCATCTAAGAATGTTTCGTTACATGACCTCTGGTTGAAATATATGATCAGTAATTTATAGCGGTATTTAGTATTTATATTTGATTGATTTCATCGTTTATACTTTGCAATTTCTTCAAGGGGATATCATTCATAGAAAACGTATGTGAATACGTAACATGACAATGGTGAGTGCAGTTGCTTTTGTCTGTTTTAGCGACAAAAGCAACTGTAAAAGTCTATTATAGTTTATTCATTGATATTATTGTCGTCTTTTTTTTTTTTTGTGAAAAATCAACCAATCACGGTCCTTATTCCATAGTTTTGTGATTTTTACATATTTTATCGTTATGAACTCTATCAGGGGATTCTCCGGTACATTACCTCGAAAGTATAAGCTCCTAACCCACTGAAATTCAATTAAACATTTCATAATTTTATTTTTATCTAAGCGTTGCATGTTTGACAGTATTTGATTGAGTTTAACTATTCGATTCATGTATTTCACTATTTAATCTCTAATTATTTGTTGCACTGAGTTTTGCAATCCCACTTCACGTATTTAATGTTCCTAGTTTTTTTTTTGTTTTTCATTTCAGTAGTCTTTTAAATGTTTTAATTATTTGTCGACACAGTTTGGCTTCCTTGCGCCAATCATATTCGTCATTCATGTAAAATTTTATGATTTGAGGATTCGTGTCCAATTTTATAAAGTGCATGTTGCCAAATAATACTCCTTGTATGACAGCGATGTGTAGTGGTTTAATTATTTCTTCGAGATTCTCTGTTAAATTGTTAAGCGTTGCCGGTTTTTCCCTTGCTTTTCTGCAGTCTGCGATTTTTGTGGCATACGTAGTAAGTTTATTATATATTTTATTCCTCAGACTAACAGGATAATTCAGTATTAAGGACGCTCGTAACGTCCTGTATCGGATTGACGGATCCATTTTATGTATTCTGTAATCGTAGGTTTAATTTAGATATATATTCGTGTAGGTATTATTGAGAAAAAGGGAGGTGCTTATAAGTGGTTACTTCCCAATTGAGTAAACCCAGGTATTGCTTGCAGTGAACATATATAGATAGATATAGAACATTTAAATTTCATGAAATATTTTTGCCCAATATATGTTTGATTATTTGATTTTTAAATTATTATAGGCTTAAGCGTAGTGTTTAAGTGGTCCAAGTCACTTTCGTATAGTTAAATTACGTATTGTCACGTTTGCGAGGTACCCATAGATCTTAAGTATTGGACTTTAATGTAATTGAACATGATATAACATAATAAGAGATACAGTGTAGTAAAATAATAATCTTCTGATCCTGTTCCGCTCGTATTCTTCGGTATCCTTAGCTCCTTGCTGTTCTGTTGTCCGTTTTGGTATCATGGGTCGACTAATGCCTGCGGATCAACTGCCGAAGTCTGGTCATAGTACGTACATTTGTTGTTTTCTTTGGCTAGGACTATTAGAAAGGTATGGGGACGTTCATATGGTAAGGAAGTTTTCGTTCATCCAATGGTGCTGTGACAGGTCTGTCTATATGCTGTTCAATTTTGGTATTCAATTTTCTGCGATTTGTTCTCGTTCTCCACTCATATCTTGCATTCGTACTTCTTGTTGGTAGCGGAGGTTGAATTCTGGTATTCGTTTTCATTGATTTTGAATTATTACTTGACTTGGATATCTTGGGTTCCCGTTTCCAGTATGATGATGGTTATGCTGCTTTGCACTATAGAGAGTACTTCTACTGCATGCTCGCTCCGTTGTAGTCTCCATTATCCTGTGGAACTTCCCATCGTCGTCACGATCGTGTAGAATGCTTGGTTTACGCATGTAAGGTATTTTGAATATCTGTTGTTTAGTGTTGATCAGCAAGATTGTGACCTCTCTTTTAAATATTTTGTTTTCATTTTCTTCGTCCTTTGCCAGGTGTACGCGGTATTTTCTGAGTGAGAACATGACGTGAGCATCTTTCCAGCGATAGTTCGAATTGATTTTCGAGTATCAAGAGGTCGGAAGATGGATATAGGAGAGCAGGTAAGGAAAGCAAAAGAGGGTTGTGTTTTGTTCGTCGTTGTTGTTTTCTTTTCTTCTTTTCTTTTCAGGCCGAAGGTCCGCAGAACATCAAGTTCGATCCCTGATATCCTGAAGAGTTAGGTGCCAATATTCGGAACCTTAAGCCGCAGCTGTAGGGCGTTGCATGGGTCACCTCATTCATGCTGAAGAATTTCAGGCTTATTCTAAATCTTACACTTCAATTCATAATTTTACATACTACTCGTCAGTGGCCTATCGTTACAGTATGTTATTATATATTCTACTTATTTCTTCACTTGTTTTCAGGTTATCGCAAAGGTGACAATCAATACTCGAACTCATGCCAGCCCACAGTATTGTTACTTCATCATGAGTATGATGCTAATGTTATGCATATACATACATGTATATACATATGCATATGTATATGAATATTGTAATTTTTATTATTTTTATTTAGTGTATGTAGTATTTAATTATGTATTATTTATAGATTTTTTTTTTGGTTTTTATTCATTATTAATTAGTTGTTCTAACTGAAATAACAGTTCTAACTTTTGAAGATTTTTATTCTTAATGTCTATTGTGTTATCATTTATGTGATTATGAGAGAAACTTGCATTTTAGATAACCGTAGCTTATTAATATGAACCTTTTTCTTGGCTCCATTTCTATTTATTATGACGTTACAATTTTCTAGTATTTCAATAATATTATAAGGACCTTCATACTGGTCAGTCATTTTTCCCTTATTGGGTTCTTTAAGCAAAAATACTTTATTTCCCACACTAAGCTGTTGTGGATTTATTTTCGCATCGTAATATTCTTTAGATTTAAGTTTTGCTTGATGAAGATTTTGTCCTGCTGTTTCTTGAAATTTACTGATTCGCGTAAATAGTTGGCGCAAATAGTCTCCGTATGTAGGCTCGATTGGCTCATTAGCGGCTTGACTGGATGGTAATCTAGCTAATTTCCCGAATACTAATTGATGAGGAGTGTATCCCGTTCCCTCGTGGACACTAGTGTTATATGCAAAAGAAGCTAATTCACATAGTTCGTCCCAATCTGTATGGGTGTCTGCGTACTGTTTTAGGTATTGTATGAGGACATGGTGGGATCTTTCGATGGATCCATTGCTTTGAGGTCTATATGCAGTAGTATGATATTGTTTAATTCGAAATTTCTTGGCAATTGTTTTCATGAGACAAGATATAAAATTTGAGCCTTGATCAGTGAGTATGATTTTTGGTGCTCCGAAATAGCAGATAAAATTTTTAACAAGAGCAATTGCTATTTCTCTAGAATCTCCGTTCTTTAAAGGTATAGCTAGAGAATATTTAGTTAACAAATCTTGAATGGTGAGAATATATATATTATCATTTTTAGTTTTCGATAAAGGTCCCACCATATCCATGGCGATTTTGTCGAAGGCTGCTTTAGGTGTGTCGGTAATAACCATAGGTTGTTTCGTTTTAACCCTAACTAATTTCTTTAGCTGACATGCCCTGCAATTACGAATGAGTTCGATAACGTCTTGTCTCATACTTGGCCAGAAAAAGTTCTGCCTAAGACGATTAAAAGTTTTCGTCGTACCTTTATGACCGTTCGTCGCGCTAGCGTGATACTCGAGTAGGATTTCGGATCGGTCATGCTCATTGGGGATTATGACTTCTTGCGTGCAAATTGTTATTTTTACATCAATTAGTGCAAATGTATCTACTAGGATTTGTTCTATTATATTCCATGGTACGTCGTCGAATTGATCAGTCTTAGCTATGCTAATTGATTTGATATTGAGATCGATTATTGCGTTGTGAACAGATTGTAACCCTTCGCGAATGTCTTCTTCGACCACTATGTTGTTCCTATTATTACGCAGGGGTAGGATGAGTGTAAGTTTTTTCTTATAAGGTATAACTTTTACACGGAGTAAAGTGAGATCATTGATCGGACAATCGATTGTATGCAGTATTTCCAGAGCTCCATTATCGCAAGCTTCACCCCTAATAGAAGTAAAGATAAGATAATTGTCTTGTCGCATGGCTAAATTGTCACGACATTCAATTACCTGATCCGAAATTATTCGCGAATTTGGTGGTAGTCTTTCTTTATTTTCCCTTTGTCGTTGATTCTCGAGTGGAACGCGAGCTGTTGGGAATATTTCTTCGCTCGAATCGCTTGAATTATCTGAGTCAGGTACATCGACCTCAACTGCCTCATTCTCATGATTGCTAATAGATTCTGTTCTGAGTATATCAGTCGAGTTGTTATCTTGTGCATCCTCTGGAGATATGAACATGTCGGACATAATTTCAGTGAAGTCTGCTAACCCTAGAGACCCGTCATCAAAAAATGTTTCATCTAATTCATCACAAGCGGCTGGGGGTAAATAGTGGGATGGGTCGATGTCTTGATTATTTGCAACGCTTGCAGGATATGACTCAGAGCTGCGTTCGCTCTCCGCTAATCCACCGTTACTGGATAGCTCACTGTGATTATGTTCGTTATCTGAGTCATTTCCTTCAGGTGATATCAGGGGTTCAGATGCCGGATGTTCGGCTAAGATTTCCGTCGCGCTACTTGAGCCTGTCTGTTGCGTGATATCTTCGTCAGCTATATTACTTCTTTTATTTCTACCTACATTCTCACTGTCCTCTAATTTCGTGCTGTTATCTACTACTATATCAATATCATCGCTTCCCACCCGAGATCTTTTCGTCAATGCTTTTGTTACCTCTTTCTTTTTTCGTTTTGCTGGGACCGTAAATATTGAATCACTAGAAGAGGTGTCAGAATCAATCGTGAAAATTCTTTTTATATCTAACAAAGTATCATCGTTGTCGCATTCTGTTTCGTTATTAAATGGAATATTTCTAGATAAAGCATCAGCATTTGCGTTCACTGACCCTGGTTTATATACTATTCGGTAATCAAAATCCTGCATACTTAGTCTCCACCTAACAATTCTAGAATTTGGCGACGACACCGAATTAATCCAAGTCAAAGGCCTGTGGTCTGTAACTAATGTAAATTTCCGACCGTAGACATAAGGTCGAAAGTAGTTTACCGCATAAATGATAGCAAGCATTTCCTTTTCTATAGTTGAGTAATTTCTTTCTGATTTTCCTAATACTCTTGAGATATAGGCAATTGGAAGATCTTTACCAATCTCTCCTTGACTGAGAATTCCGGCGATGCCGTATCTGCAAGCATCTGTCGTGATTACAAACTCCTTGGTGAAATCTGGATATTGCAGTATGGGAGATTTGCACAGCGCGTTCCGTAAATTACTAAAGGCTTCGTTTTCCTCGTCGCCCCATTGAAATTTCTTGTCTTTCATTAGGAGAGAGGTTAGAGGTTTGGTGATTTTTGCATAATTTGGGATGAATCGACGGTAATACCCGGTTAGGCCAAGAAATTGTCTGATATTTTTCTGATTGGTTGGTCTTGGAAAATTTTGGACAGCTGTTAATTTTTTTGGTTCCGGACGTACTCCATCAGATGATATAATGTGTCCCAGATAATTGATCTCTTTCTTTAAAAAGTGACATTTATCCGGTTCGAGTTGCAAACCAGCCTTTCGTAAGCGCTCACGTAAATTTTGAAACTTTCGAACATGCTCTTCAAGAGTCTGAGAATAGATCACTATATCATCCATGTAGACGAATAATTCTTTACCCTGTAATCCAATTAGGACTTTATCCATCATTCTTTGGAATGTTGGGGGTGCGTTTTTGAGACCGAAGGGCATGCGCGTAAACTCATAGTGCTGATAGGGTGTAGAGAATGCGGTTTTATGTGTGTCATTAGGATGAATAGGGATTTGATGGAATCCACTAGCAAGGTCAAAGCTTGAGAAATATTGGGCATTTCCCAACTGGTCTAATATTTCATTAATGTTTGGGAGAGGGTAGGCGTCCCCGATGGTTTTTTCATTGAGAGATCGGTAGTCAATTACCATTCTCCATCTTTTATTTCCTAAGGAATCTTCCTTTTTCGGAACTATCCAAATGGGAGAACTATAGGGCGAATCGGATGGTTTAATTATACCTCTTGCCTCTAATTCTGTACATTGTTTTATAATTTCGTCTTTGTGAATAGGCGGGAATCTATATTGTCGTTTGAATACAGGTATGTCATCTATTGTATTAATTTGATGAAAAATTGCATTTGTAGCACCTAAAGCTTCGCCATTAAGAACAAAAAGGTCTTGGTGTTGGCTAATGAGTTCAGTAATTACAGTCTTTTCTGTTTCAGTCAAATGATCGAGATGGAGGAGGTTTTGTATAGATTTTGCACGTTCAGCAGTGAGTTTATCGCTTGAGACTACATTAATGGGAATAGTATCGAGAGGTGGACTTGCGAACCAATTTGGCTTGTGACTTAGATAGTCGAGTTTTTGAATATGAGAATTAGGCTCTTCTTGAAAATTGTTTTCGCGGATCAGTTCGCGCTGTGCATCAGTCTCTCCTCTACATGTTAACCAACTACACTGGCCCATCTTAATCACAGGCGTAGGCAAGGTCAAATCTTGATCACTTTGATTGATAGCTCTGACGTATGCGTTTCCTTGGATATTCAATTCTGGACTTCCAATTATGGAAACCTTGTCTGCAATGTAAATATCCGAGATAAGGCCAACCGTGGGTGAGTCTTTGGTTAATTGAACTGTAAATGCACAGGAAGAATTTTTAGGAATTGTTTGATAGTCGTCGTAAGTTATTTCCATCACTACATCATGGAAAGAAAAAGTTTTAGATTCATACGAAAGAGTGGCTCTGAACTCATGGAAAAATTCTGCGCCAATAATTCCGGCCTGAATTATAGGAAGATAGTCGCTCACTACATGAAATTTTATGGAATAGTTATCAATGTTAATTAAAACGGTTCCAAGGGTTTTAATAAAATTGTCAGCAATACCGTGAAGCTCAATAATGTCTTTGTTATTCATTGGGGCGTGAAAATTGAGAGCGCTGATTTTAATTAAATTGACTTCCGCACCACTATCGATCATCATCACCGTTGGTAATTTTAATTGTGATGAGTATAATGTAACGGACGCGATCTTTGTTTTTCCAATTTGCACGTGAGCAATACGAGAATAAGGCTTTAATTCTGTCTGTCCTTTCGAGTCGAGAAGTTTTTCTGCAGTAGTCCTCTCACTAGATCCATTGGGTTTTACGGGCGCGGTTAATCTGAGATTTTCAATTGATTTTTCCGTGTCTAATTGTGCTTCTTTTAGATGATGGACATCGCTAGTTTCAATTGATGATGTTTTAGGGTTATTTGATTCCGTATGTGTTCGATTGGGAGGATTTGTTGCTACGGATTCATTAGCGTTATATAGCTGTTCAGACGCGCGCCGCGCAGTGGTGTTAATGGAACAATCGGAATTTATTTTTGCATTTTCTGTGGAAATTTTAATCTCTGATTCTACTGGGGAAACTATCGCATTAATCGGTTCGTGAGGTATACTATTAATATTAACGTTCGTCTCTGAATTATTTTTTTCGAATTGATTATTATTAACTGAGTCTTGTACTTGTTTTTCTACGTTTAACCCCCGAGATTTCTGTCTCAATTCTTCATGATATCCGAGTCCGTACCGCATTAATGATGGTTTTTGTTCCCATAACGCCCTAAGCCCTTCATGTGTTTTGATGGCATTAATTGTTCGTGCTCTTTGATCGACGTATAATTCTTCTATGGTTTTGATCGGTATTTTCGCTAGATCCGCTCCGGAAATATTTATATTACTATTACTTGCGCTTTTCAAAGTGTCCTGAATATTTAATTTAGAATTTCGTAGTGTGCAATCGCGTTTTATTGAGTTCCCGTGGTTGTTCCCGAAGTCGAGGGGAAATTCGGTTGGATTTGATTTTCGCTCGATTGGTTGCACGGGTTTTGAGATAGTGACGGGATTTGATTCGGATTGCTCCCCGTAAACCCGCCAATATTCTGTTCGGGGAGTTGGCCATTTTTTGAATTCATTTCTTTTTGTCTGTTCATGTAAGCTAACTTTCTACAGTTACTCAAGTTATGCCCTGGCGATCGACATAATTCACAAAAAACTCCCGGTATATAGCTTGGTTTATTGCCGTTTTCCTGCCCAAAATTGCTATTACTTGAATAATTTTGAGTACCAGTATTATTAAAGGAACTAAAATTGTTTCGATTTGCAGAAAAGCGATGATTATTCCATGAACCTGGGTTGCTGAAATTCCTGGGATGATTATTGTGATATCTATTTTGAGATATTGCTTTTGAGTTACTAAACCCTTGTGGTGTTTTGCTGAACCCGTTTCGATGTGAAGTTTCGTTGTCCCGTCGATTGAAAACGCGGTTGTCCTCTTGTGGAATGTTTGCATTAACTCCAGAGCTGTGTGAGTTAGTTTGAGTTGTGCCAATAAAATTTTGGGGCTCGTGAAATCGAGTCATGTCGCGTTCGTGGATTTTATACACTTCGATTGTATTTTTAAATGTTTCATCTAGAGTCGTATGGGGTTTAGATAAGCATTGGATACGAAGCGAAGGTGGAAGACCATTCAGAAAGGCTCTAATAGTATCTTTTTCAAGTTTAGTGACATCTTCTACTGTTAAATATTCTCTTTCAAGCGTTTCAGTTTTAATTACATCAGAATAGAGGCTTTTAACGTGGTTAATGTAATCTACAACATGCTCTTGCGATTTCTTGCAAACATTCTCAAGCGCTGCTTTCAATTCATTTGCAGTTTTATAAGGATCAAAAAAGTTGCGTAAATTAGTTTCAAGCTCCAGAGGTGTTTGATATTCCAAATTTTCTAAGGTTATTCGTGCACGTCCTTTAAATTTCTGACGAACAAGTGCTAAAAACATGGGAACGGTAGACTGGTCGAGCATAGAGCATGCACGATTGCAAGCTCTCATAAATTGTGTAACTGTTATATTGTAACCGTCAAAAGAAGGTATATACGAGAGTGCGTCTTTAACTGTGATTCTACTCGGAATGTAGTGCGCATTGATAGGTGTATTGCTGGGTTGTGATTGTGCAGTTTGATTTTTCAGTAAATCTATGTCATTCTTAAGGGTAGCCATTTCATCCAGAATTACGTTAGTTGCCAAATAATTTTGATTTGAAATATTGGGTCGTTCAAAATCTCCTTCCGACGGAGAATTACTAGTCTGCGTTTGACATTCTTTCAATTGTTTTACTGAAGCTTGCAGGTCTTTAATTATTTGGGCCTGTTCTTCGATTAATTTCAATCTTTCCAAGAGTTGTTGATTAAGCTCGCGGGCTTCTTCTAATTGCTCTGGTATCTCACCCACATTCGTTTCGTAATTATCCATTTTGATTGATGCAAGTATTGATATCTATATATATAAATTTTGTTAATGTATTTCAAAAATCAAAAAAAAAACAATGAATCTGTATGAATATATATATGGTAACGAGTTGAATTAATCGATTAATTTTTGAGATTTACTTTTTTTTCTTTCAGAACAAAAAAAAACTCGAGTAAAATAAAATGAAGGATGAAACGAAAAACGAACATTGGTCAGTATATCGTATCTTCTAGGATGATAGGCGTTAAAAGTGCTAAAATTCATTAGATTAAAATTACGTGTGCGACCAGCCAACTAATGCAATAAAAAAAAACGAAAAAGTGACTGAGAAAAACCCCACACTTAGCACCATTTCTGTTACGTATTTCCGGTGAATTTGGTGTTATTAGAAGAAATAAAATCTCAGTTGGTGTCATTGTTTCAATATTGTCCTTCCGTTTTTGATCTTAGTAATTTAGGGAAGCCGAAATAACGATTTTTAACCGTCGAGCGGTAGCCGATTAAAATTTGACTTGCCGATTTTAAGAAGGACATGCTAGATTGATTTATTTTAACGTTGAGAATTTACCGAAAACCGTAAATAGTGGTTAAACTTTCCCTTTTTGGAATATCAAACGACATCCGGGTAGAAAGAATAAATGTTTTCCTCATGTTACTCACTTTCGTTATTTCTTTTATAATTAGTCCTTTGGGTCGCTGTCTGGACGGCTGCTTGGCTGGATGGATGATACGTTTTCCGTAGTCTTTTCGAATAAAGTTTTTTTTTGATTTCACTTATTGACGTTTTCTTTTCTGGATTTCCGAGAGAAACAAAATTAATAAATATATATCGAACGAAAACTGTATTTTTAATCGTTGGTTCACTTCACTAAGAGAGTGCGGTTTTTTTTTTAGATTACATTATTTAATTGTTAAATTCTCGTGGGGTTCGCAAGAGACCGTTCGTAAACGAGCATCTTGGGTCGCCTCGGCAAAATTTATCAATTAATTTTACTGAAGATTTGGAATGAAAGAGTTAATTGTTAAATTCTCGTGGGGTTCGCAAGAGACCGTTCGTAAACGAGCATCTTGGGTCGCCTCGGCAAAATTTATCAATTAATTCTATAAAAAATTATGCAATGAAAGATTCAATTGTTAAATTCTCGTGGGGTTCGCAAGGCACCGTTATTTAAACGAGCGTCTTGGGTCGCCTCGGCAAAATTTATCAATTAATTCTATTCAGGAGTGATTTTTCACGTAAGTCAACCGATAAATTCTCGTGGGGTTCGCAAGCCACCGTTCTTAAACGAGCGTCTTGGGTCGCCTCGGCAAAATTTCTCGGTATGATTTGTGTGATGGGGAAGTTAACACTTTTTCACAACACTTGGTATCACTTCTTTTTTATTCACCACAAATTCTTTACTTGTTTGAGACTTGACATGTTTAAATTTAATAATTAAAGTGAATGGTGGCTTTAGAAAAATATTTCATGTTAATGAATCTTATGTCGAAAAATGCGAAAGGCAAAATAATTGTGAGTTCAACAGTGCAGACAGCAAAATTATCATAAATTCAACAGTGCAGAAGGCCAAATTATTCTATGTTCAAGAGTGCAGAAGGCCAAATTATTCTAAGTTCAAGAGTGCAGAAGGCCAAATTATTCTAAGTTCAAGAGTGCAGAAGGCAAAATTATTCTAAGTTCATAACTCACGAAATTTTTCCAAGTCCACAACTCACGAAATATTTTCTAAGTCCAAAAATAATTTGGAACTTAGTCGATTTAATGTTCCCGGAGCTCTTCGGAGAGATGACTGCTGCTGGCTGGTGTTGAAGTTGAACTGGCGTTTCTCTGCGGCACTGAGACTACTCTGACCGATTATTCACCGCGTCGATCGTTGCCGCACGCTATCCAGTAGTAGGGGTGGTGGGGATGCTTCGTTTAACGTGCAACTCCACTTGACTGAGAGTAGGGATGGCGCGTGATGCGTATTCATATGTTCTGTGTGTAGTCTCATCTAATGCTGTGACATTCTCTTATGCCTTATTACATTTTTCATTTTTACATTTTTAATTCTTAAAAATTATTTCTGATATTTTGACAATGATTTTTCTGTTTCAAAATTAATTTTTGAACGTGATTTTCACTATAGCTTAAATGGATCCTTTTGGCATCCTCATGGTACTACTATAAGCAATTTTTGTCTATTGACATTGTCTCTTGACAAATTTGACAAAATTCGTTTTTGACCCTATTTTTGGTCTAGAAATACGATTCTAGTATTATAACTTTTTTGACAATTTTTTATAACATTTCAATTGTTAATAACAATAGTATTTTTCAGTAATCAGGAACCATTATTCATCCATTCAAATGTCCACGTTTTATAGTATTTTTCCATAAATTTTCATTTTCTTAACTATACAACTTTCGGAGATATTGACTTGACCTTGAAAAATGTTTATTAACTTTTAATGGCGTTGTTTATAACGTGAAAAATCTAATCAATGGCTCAGTCGTTAGAGGATTCAGTGGACTATTTTTATGGATTTTTCGGTAGAAATTCGTTCATTAATTTCGTGGTTATTAACATTTACAATTAAGATCGCTAATTTATCAAAATTGACATGTTTAAATTGTTGAGTTTTGTTTAATTTTCTTTCATATTCTTGTTCTTGTTATTTAAATGCGCTAATTTCGCCAATTTTAGATTTTTTAGGGGTAATTCCTAATGACATGTCAATAGACATTCAGTTTTGTCTATTGACTTTTACAATTTTTTATTACATATTTTTGTAGTTCACAATTTATGCCATAGTTTCTATATGGGATGTTTTTGCATATGTCCCATAGGGAAAGCGCTAACAATTCTCGAACTTTATTTGCATACACCGATACAAGGATTTGAGTGTGTGTGTATCGTGTGAATTATTTAAAAATCAATATCTTCACTGTTTATGAAGATTAAGAAAAGATTTTTTTGTTACATATCAAGGATCTACTGAACTTCCTTTTACGATTTTTCTGAATTGTTTACAGGATTTTTCATGTACGTTTTGTTTACAACAATTATATTTGTTAATAATTTTTATCATTTTTATGAATGGAATAAATAGTTTTCAATATATGGAGTCCCTTTTGTCTGGAAACCATTTCTCTATCGTCAATAATGCGGACGCTAGAATTTTCCAAAGTTTTTGTGGACACACGGATACATGGGCTTGTATGTGTGTGTGTGTGTAAAAGTATAAAAATAAATATCTCAACTGTTTATGAAGATTAAGAAAAGATTTTTGGTGGGTGCTTATCCCGGTGATCGTTCTTTCTTTTCCACTGATTTTCATTTTGTTGTTATAAATATTTGTTAATTGTTTATTAACAAATTCTATTTTTTTCATAACTTTTCATAGCTATTGTCTTATGGAATATTTAGTTTACGTTATTTCTTGATTTTTCATGCATCCTTTTTGATGCAATAGTCGAATTTATCTATTTTTCAGAATTATGATTTCTCTTTTGTATTTAAATTATTCGTTTGTCTTTTCATTTATTTCAATCGGAGTCATATCATTCTTAGATTGACTCGTATCAATATATACGTGGAAATTTCCAAGATTTCGTCATTTTTGAGAGGGTGCGTTACTCGTCCTCGCGGTTTAACCCTGTTCTAACGTCCCAAAGCTGAGTTTCTTTTAATCATTGATATGTGGGCTCCTGTATGGTCCCGAATTATTTTTATTTTAAGTAATTATTTATTTATTCTGTGCAATGATTGTATTAAAGGTCATCGGCTTGCGACGTCAGAGGGAGAAATACTGTTCCGTCCTCCGTCAATGTTTCTATCTTTTCATTTCTTTATTTTTATTTATATATAGAATCCTTTTGGTCATTCATCTAAGAATGTTTTGTTACATGACCTCTGGTTGATATATATGATCAGTTATTTATAGCGGTATTTATACTTTGCAATTGCTTCTATTTTTCAGAATTATGATTTCTCTTTTGTATTTCATTCTTCGTTTGTCTTTTCATTTATTTCAATCGGAGTCACATCATTCTTAGATTGACTCGTATCAATATATACGTGGAAATTTCCAAGATTTCGTCATTTTTGAGAGGGTGCGTTACTCGTCCTCGCGGTTTAACCCTGTTCTAACGTCCCAAAGCTGAGTTTCTTTTAATCATTGATATGTGGGCTCCTGTATGGTCCCGAATTATTTTTATTTTAAGTAATTATTTATTTATTCTGTGCAATGATTGTATTAAAGGTCATCGGCTTGCGACGTCAGAGGGAGAAATACTGTTCCGTCCTCCGTCAATGTTTCTATCTTTTCATTTCTTTATTTTTATTTATATATAGAATCTTTTTGGTCATTCATCTAAGAATGTTTCGTTACATGACCTCTGGTTGAAATATATGATCAGTAATTTATAGCGGTATTTAGTATTTATATTTGATTGATTTCATCGTTTATACTTTGCAATTTCTTCAAGGGGATATCATTCATAGAAAACGTATGTGAATACGTAACATAGGCCGATGGAACCGCGTGCAATAGCTCCGTCTCGTCGAACTACACGAGTGCAATGCGCCAAGTTTGCGTTTGAACGATTTGTCTTCGAGAAAAAGTCGATTATACATATGCGTTTTTACGACATCGTGGGAATCACTTTTTTTTGGCTGCACCTAGACAAAATCTGGCATCATATTCGGTTTCAGCACGCCGAATATCCAAGGAAACTGATGCAACATCGTTTTCTTCGCGACCACAGCTCACGAAAAACTCAATCATAGAAGTTGATATTCGGGTTCGATATGATGGCATATAACTTGAGTACACATTGTCGTAGGCCGATGAAACCGCGTGCAATAGCTCCGTCTCGTCGAACTACACGAGTGCAATGCGCCAAGTTTGCGTTTGAACGATTTGTCTTCGAGAAAAAGTCGATTATACATATGCGTGTTTACGACATCGTGGGAATCACTTTTTTTTGGCTGCACCTAGACAAAATCTGGCATCATATTCGGTTTCAGCACGCCGAATAACCAAGGAAACTGATGCAACATCGTTTTCTTCGCGACCACAGCTCACGAAAAACTCAATCATAGAAGTTGATATTCGTGTTCGATATGATGGCATATAACTTGAGTACACATTGTCGTAGGCCGATGAAACCGCGTGCAATAGCTCCGTCTCGTCGAACTACACGAGTGCAATGCGCCAAGTTTGCGTTTGAACGATTTGTCTTCGAGAAAAAGTCGATTATACATATGCGTTTTTACGACATCGTGGGAATCACTTTTTTTTGGCTGCACCTAGACAAAATCTGGCATCATATTCGGTTTCAGCACGCCGAATAGCCAAGGAAACTGATGCAACATCGTTTTCTTCGCGACCACAGCTCACGAAAAACTCAATCATAGAAGTTGATATGCGTGTTCGATATGATGGCATATAACTTGAGTACACATTGTCGTAGGCCGATGAAACCGCGTGCAATAGCTCCGTCTCGTCGAACTACACGAGTGCAATGCGCCAAGTTTGCGTTTGAACGATTTGTCTTCGAGAAAAAGTCGATTATACATATGCGTTTTTACGACATCGTGGGAATCACTTTTTTTTGGCTGCACCTAGACAAAATCTGGCATCATATTCGGTTTCAGCACGCCGAATATCCAAGGAAACTGATGCAACATCGTTTTCTTCGCGACCACAGCTCACGAAAAACTCAATCATAGAAGTTGATATTCGGGTTCGATATGATGGCATATAACTTGAGTACACATTGTCGTAGGCCGATGAAACCGCGTGCAATAGCTTCGTCTCGTCGAACTACACCAGTGCAATGCGCGAAGTTTGCGTTTGAACGATTTGTCTTCGAGAAAAAGTCGATTATACATATGCGTGTTTACGACATCGTGGGAATCACTTTTTTTTGGCTGCACCTAGACAAAATCTGGCATCATATTCGGTTTCAGCACGCCGAATAGCCAAGGAAACTGATGCAACATCGTTTTCTTCGCGACCACAGCTCACGAAAAACTCAATCATAGAATTTGATATTCGTGTTCGATATGATGGCATATAACTTGAGTACACATTGTCGTAGGCCGATGAAACCGCGTGCAATAGCTTCGTCTCGTCGAACTACACCAGTGCAATGCGCCAAGTTTGCGTTTGAACGATTTGTCTTCGAGAAAAAGTCGATTATACATATGCGTGTTTACGACATCGTGGGAATCACTTTTTTTTGGCTGCACCTAGACAAAATCTGGCATCATATTCGGTTTCAGCACGCCGAATAACCAAGGAAACTGATGCAACATCGTTTTCTTCGCGACCACAGCTCACGAAAAACTCAAAAGTTGATATTCGGGTTCAATATGATGGCATATAACTTGAGCACACATTGTCGTAGGCCGATGAAACCCCGTGCAATAGCTTCGTCTCGTCGAACTACACCAGTGCAATGCGCCAAGTTTGCGTTTGAACGATTTGTCTTCGAGAAAAAGTCGATTATACATATGCGTGTTTACGACATCGTGGGAATCACTTTTTTTTGGCTGCACCTAGACAAAATCTGGCATCATATTCGGTTTCAGCACGCCGAATAGCCAAGGAAACTGATGCAACATCGTTTTCTTCGCGACCACAGCTCACGAAAAACTCAATCATAGAAGTTGATATTCGGGTTCGATATGATGGCATATAACTTGAGTACACATTGTCGTAGGCCGATGAAACCGCGTGCAATAGCTTCGTCTCGTCGAACTACACCAGTGCAATGCGCCAAGTTTGCGTTTGAACGATTTGTCTTCGAGAAAAAGTCGATTATACATATGCGTGTTTACGACATCGTGGGAATCACTTTTTTTTGGCTGCACCTAGACAAAATCTGGCATCATATTCGGTTTCAGCACGCCGAATAACCAAGGAAACTGATGCAACATCGTTTTCTTCGCGACCACAGCTCACGAAAAACTCAATCATAGAAGTTGATATGCGTGTTCGATATGATGGCATATAACTTGAGTACACATTGTCGTAGGCCGATGAAACCGCGTGCAATAGCTCCGTCTCGTCGAACTACACGAGTGCAATGCGCCCAGTTTGCGTTTGAACGATTTGTCTTCGAGAAAAAGTCGATTATACATATGCGTTTTTACGACATCGTGGGAATCACTTTTTTTTGGCTGCACCTAGACAAAATCTGGCATCATATTCGGTTTCAGCACGCCGAATATCCAAGGAAACTGATGCAACATCGTTTTCTTCGCGACCACAGCTCACGAAAAACTCAATCATAGAAGTTGATATGCGTGTTCGATATGATGGCCTATAACTTGAGTACACATTGTCGTAGGCCGATGAAACCGCGTGCAATAGCTCCGTCTCGTCGAACTACACGAGTGCAATGCGCCAAGTTTGCGTTTGAACGATTTGTCTTCGAGAAAAAGTCGATTATACATATGCGTTTTTACGACATCGTGGGAATCACTTTTTTTTGGCTGCACCTAGACAAAATCTGACATCATATTCGGTTTCAGCACGCCGAATATCCAAGGAAACTGATGCAACATCGTTTTCTTCGCGACCACAGCTCACGAAAAACTCAATCATAGAAGTTGATATTCGTGTTCGATATGATGGCATATAACTTGAGTACACATTGTCGTAGGCCGATGAAACCGCGTGCAATAGCTCCGTCTCGTCGAACTACACGAGTGCAATGCGCCAAGTTTGCGTTTGAACGATTTGTCTTCGAGAAAAAGTCGATTATACATATGCGTGTTTACGACATCGTGGGAATCACTTTTTTTTGGCTGCACCTAGACAAAATCTGGCATCATATTCGGTTTCAGCACGCCGAATAACCAAGGAAACTGATGCAACATCGTTTTCTTCGCGACCACAGCTCACGAAAAACTCAATCATAGAAGTTGATATTCGTGTTCGATATGATGGCATATAACTTGAGTACACATTGTCGTAGGCCGATGAAACCGCGTGCAATAGCTCCGTCTCGTCGAACTACACGAGTGCAATGCGCCAAGTTTGCGTTTGAACGATTTGTCTTCGAGAAAAAGTCGATTATACATATGCGTTTTTACGACATCGTGGGAATCACTTTTTTTTGGCTGCACCTAGACAAAATCTGGCATCATATTCGGTTTCAGCACGCCGAATAGCCAAGGAAACTGATGCAACATCGTTTTCTTCGCGACCACAGCTCACGAAAAACTCAATCATAGAAGTTGATATGCGTGTTCGATATGATGGCATATAACTTGAGTACACATTGTCGTAGGCCGATGAAACCGCGTGCAATAGCTCCGTCTCGTCGAACTACACGAGTGCAATGCGCCAAGTTTGCGTTTGAACGATTTGTCTTCGAGAAAAAGTCGATTATACATATGCGTTTTTACGACATCGTGGGAATCACTTTTTTTTGGCTGCACCTAGGCAAAATCTGGCATCATATTCGGTTTCAGCACGCCGAATATCCAAGGAAACTGATGCAACATCGTTTTCTTCGCGACCACAGCTCACGAAAAACTCAATCATAGAAGTTGATATTCGGGTTCGATATGATGGCATATAACTTGAGTACACATTGTCGTAGGCCGATGAAACCGCGTGCAATAGCTTCGTCTCGTCGAACTACACCAGTGCAATGCGCCAAGTTTGCGTTTGAACGATTTGTCTTCGAGAAAAAGTCGATTATACATATGCGTTTTTACGACATCGTGGGAATCACTTTTTTTTGGCTGCACCTAGACAAAATCTGGCATCATATTCGGTTTCAGCACGCCGAATAGCCAAGGAAACTGATGCAACATCGTTTTCTTCGCGACCACAGCTCACGAAAAACTCAATCATAGAAGTTGATATGCGTGTTCGATATGATGGCATATAACTTGAGTACACATTGTCGTAGGCCGATGAAACCGCGTGCAATAGCTCCGTCTCGTCGAACTACACGAGTGCAATGCGCCAAGTTTGCGTTTGAACGATTTGTCTTCGTGAAAAAGTCGATTATACATATGCGTTTTTACGACATCGTGGGAATCACTTTTTTTTGGCTGCACCTAGACAAAATCTGGCATCATATTCGGTTTCAGCACGCCGACTAGCCAAGGAAACTGATGCAACATCGTTTTCTTCGCGACCACAGCTCACGAAAAACTCAATCATAGAAGTTGATATGCGTGTTCGATATGATGGCATATAACTTGAGTACACATTGTCGTAGGCCGATGAAACCGCGTGCAATAGCTCCGTCTCGTCGAACTACACGAGTGCAATGCGCCAAGTTTGCGTTTGAACGATTTGTCTTCGAGAAAAAGTCGATTATACATATGCGTTTTTACGACATCGTGGGAATCACTTTTTTTTGGCTGCACCTAGACAAAATCTGGCATCATATTCGGTTTCAGCACGCCGAATATCCAAGGAAACTGATGCAACATCGTTTTCTTCGCGACCACAGCTCACGAAAAACTCAATCATAGAAGTTGATATTCGGGTTCGATATGATGGCATATAACTTGAGCACACATTGTCGTAGGCCGATGAAACCGCGTGCAATAGCTCCGTCTCGTCGAACTACACGAGTGCAATGCGCCAAGTTTGCGTTTGAACGATTTGTCTTCGAGAAAAAGTCGATTATACATATGCGTTTTTACGACATCTGTTACGTATTTCCGGTGAATTTGGTGTTATTAGAAGAAATAAAATCTCAGTTGGTGTCATTGTTTCAATATTGTCCTTCCGTTTTTGATCTTAGTAATTTAGGGAAGCCGAAATAACAATTTTTAACCGTCGAGCGGTAGCCGATTAAAATTTGACTTGCCGATTTTAAGAAGGACATGCTAGATTGATTTATTTTAACGTTGAGAATTTACCGAAAAACCGTAAATAGTGGTTAAACTTTCCCTTTTTGGAATATCAAACGACATCCGGGTAGAAAGAATAAATGTTTTCCTCATGTTACTCACTTTCGTTATTTCTTTTATAATTAGTCCTTTGGGTCGCTATCTGGACGGCTGCTTGGCTGGATGGATGATACGTTTTCCGTAGTCTTTTTGAATAAAGTTTTTTTTTTGTTATTTCACTTATTGACGTTTTCTTTTCTGGATTTCCGAGAGAAACAAAATTAATAAATATATATATATCGAACGAAAACTGTATTTTTAATCGTTGGTTCACTTCACTAAGAGAGTGCGGTTTGTTTTAGATTACATAATTTAATTGTTAAATTCTCGTGGGGTTCGCAAGAGACCGTTCGTAAACGAGCATCTTGGGTCGCCTCGGCAAAATTTATCAATTAATTTTACTGAAGATTTGGAATGAAAGAGTTAATTGTTAAATTCTCGTGGGGTTCGCAAGAGACCGTTCGTAAACGAGCATCTTGGGTCGCCTCGGCAAAATTTATCAATTAATTCTATAAAAAATTATGCAATGAAAGATTCAATTGTTAAATTCTCGTGGGGTTCGCAAGGCACCGTTATTTAAACGAGCGTCTTGGGTCGCCTCGGCAAAATTTATCAATTAATTCTATTCAAGAGTGATTTTTCACGTAAGTCAACCGATAAATTCTCGTGGGGTTCGCAAGCCACCGTTCTTAAACGAGCGTCTTGGGTCGCCTCGGCAAAATTTCTCGGTATGATTTGTGTGATGGGGAAGTTAACACTTTTTCACAACACTTGGTATCACTTCTTTTTTATTCACCACAAATTCTTTACTTGTTTGAGACTTGACATGTTTAAATTTAATAATTAAAGTGAATGGTGGCTTTAGAAAAATATTTCATGTAAATGAATCTTATGTCGAAAAATGCGAAAGGTAAAATAATTGTGAGTTCAACAGTGCAGACAGCAAAATTATCATAAATTCAACGGTGCAGAAGGCCAAATTATTCTAAGTTCAAGAGTGCAGAAGGCCAAATTATTCTAAGTTCAAGAGTGCAGAAGGCAAAATTATTCTAAGTTCATAACTCACGAAATTTTTCCAAGTCCACAACTCACGAAATATTTTCTAAGTCCAAAAATAATTTGGAACTTAGTCGATTTAATGTTCCCGGAGCTCTTCGGAGAGATGACTGCTGCTGGCTGATGTTGAAGTTGAACTGCCGTTTTTCTGCGGCACTGAGACTACTCTGACCGATTATTCACCGCGTCGATCGTTGGCGCACGCTATCCAGTAGTAGGGATGGTGGGGATGCTTCGTTTAACGTGCAACTCCACTTGACTGAGAGTAGGGATGGCGCGTGATGCGTATTCATATGTTCTGTGTATAGTCTCATCTAATGCTGTGACATTCTCTTATGCCTTATTACATTTTTCATTTTTACATTTTTAATTCTTAAAAATTATTTCTGATATTTTGACAATGATTTTTCTGTTTTAAAATTAATTTTTGAACGTGATTTTCACTATAGCTTAAATGGATCCTTTTGGCATCCTCATGGTACTACTATAAGCAATTTTTGTCTATTGACGTTGTCTCTTGACAAATTTGACAAAATTCATTTTTGACCCTATTTTTGGTCTAGAAATACGATTCTAGTATTAAAACCTTTTTGACAATTTTTTATAACATTTCAATTGTTAATAACAATAGTATTTTTCAGTAATCAGGAACAATTATTCATCCATTCAAATGTCCACATTTTATAGCATTTTTCCATAAATTTTCATTTTCTTAACTATACAACTTTCGGAGATATTGACTTGACCTTGAAAAATGTTTATTAACTTTTAATGGCGTTGTTTATAACGTGAAAAATCTAATCAATGGCTCAGTCGTTAGAGGATTCAGTGGACTATTTTTATGGATTTTTCGGTAGCAATTCGTTCATTAATTTCGTGGTTATTAACATTTACAATTAAGATCGCTAATTTATCAAAATTGACATGTTTAAATTGTTGAGTTTTGTTTAATTTTCTTTCATATTCTTGTTCTTGTTATTTAAATGCACTAATTTCGCCAATTTTAGATTTTTTAGGGGTAATTCCTAATGACATGTCAATAGACATTCAGTTTTGTCTATTGACTTTTACAATTTTTTATTACACATTTTTGTAGTTCATAATTTATGCCATAGTTTCTATATGGGATGTTTTTGCATATGTCCCATAGGGAAGGCGCTAACGATTCTCGAACTTTATTTGCATACACCGATACAAGGATTTGGGTGTGTGTGTATCGTGTGAATTATTTAAAAATCAATATCTTCACTGTTTATGAAGATTAAGAAAAGATTTTTTTGTTACATATCAAGGATCTACAGAACTTCCTTTTACGATTTTTCTGAATTGTTCGTAGAATATTTCATGTATATTTTGTTTACAACAATTATATTTGTTAATAAATTTTATTATTTTTATGAGTGAAATAAATAGTTCTCAATATATGGAGTCCCTTTTGTCTGGAAACCATTTCTCTATCGTCAATAATGCGGACGCTAGAATTTTCCAAAGTTTTTGTGGACACACCGATACATGGGTTTCTATGTGTGTGTGTAAAAGTTTAAAAATGAATATCTTCACTATTTATGAAGATTAAGAAGAGATTTTTTAGTTACATATCAAGGATCTACAGAACTTCCTTTTACGATTTTTCTGAATTGTTCGTAGAATATTTCATGTATATTTTGTTTACAACAATTATATTTGTTAATAAATTTTATTATCTTTATGAGTGAAATGAATAGTTCTCAGAATATGGAGTCCCTTTTGTATGGAAACCATTTCTCTATCATCAATAATGCGTACGCTAGAATTTTCGAAAATTTTGTGGACACACGGATACCTGGGCTTGTATGTGTGTGTATGAAACTTCAAAAATAAATATCTCAACTGTTTATGCAGATTAAGAAGAGATTTTTGGTGGGTGCTTACCCCGGTGATCGTTCTTTCTTTTCCACTGATTTTCATTTTGTTGTTATAAATGTTTGTTAATTGTTTATTAACAAATTCTATTTTTTCATAACTTTTCATGGCCATTGTCTTATGGAATATTTAGTTTACGTTATTTCTTGACTTTTCATGTATCCTTTTTGATGCAATAGTCGAATTTATCTATTTTTCTGAATTATGATTTCTCTTTTGTATTTAAATTATTCGTTTGTCTTTTCATTTATTTCAATCGGAGTCATATCATTCTTAGATTGACTCATATCAATATATACATGGAAATTTCCAAGATTTCGTCATTTTTGAGAGGGTGCGTTACTCGTCCTCGCGGTTTAACCCTGTTCTAACGTCCCAAAGCTGAGTTTCTTTTAATCATTGGTATGTGGGCTCCTGTATGGTCCCGAATTATTTTTATTTTAAGTAATCATTTATTTATTCTGTGCAATGATTGTATTAAAGGTCATCGGCTTGCGACGTCAGAGGGAGAAATACTGTTCCGTCCTCCGTCAATGTTTCTATCTTTTCATTTCTTTATTTTTATTTATATATAGAATCCTTTTGGTCATTCATCTAAGAATGTTTCGTTACATGACCTCTGGTTGATATATATGATCAGTTATTTATAGCGGTATTTATACTTTGCAATTGCTTCTATTTTTCAGAATTATGATTTCTCTTTTGTATTTCATTCTTCGTTTGTCTTTTCATTTATTTCAATCGGAGTCACATCATTCTTAGATTGACTCGTATCAATATATACGTGGAAATTTCCAAGATTTCGTCATTTTTGAGAGGGTGCGTTACTCGTCCTCGCGGTTTAACCCTGTTCTAACGTCGCAAAGCTGAGTTTCTTTCTAATCATTGGTATGTGGGCTCCTTCATGGTCCCGAATTATTTTTATTTTAAGTAATCATTTATTTATTCTGTGCAATGATTGTATTAAAGGTCATCGGCTTGCGACGTCAGAGGGAGAAATACTGTTCCGTCCTCCGTCAATGTTTCTATCTTTTCATTTCTTTATTCTTATTTATATATAGAATCCTTTTGGTCATTCATCTAAGAATGTTTTGTTACATGACCTCTGGTTGAAATATATGATCAGTAATTTATAGCGGTATTTAGTATTTATATTTGATTGATTTCATCCTTTATATTTTGCAATTGCTTCAAGGGGATATCATTCATAGAAAACGTATGTGAATACGTAACATGACAATGGTGAGTGCAGTTGCTTTTGTCTGTTTTAGCGACAAAAGCAACTGTAAAAGTCTATTATAGTTTCGTCTTTTTTTTTTTGTGAAAAATCAACCAATCACGGTCCTTATTCCATAGTTTTGTGGTTTTTACATATTTTATCGTTATGAACTCTATCAGGGGATTCTCCGGTACATTAGCTCGAAAGGATAAGCTCCTAACCCACTGAAATTCAATTAAACATATTATAATTTATTTTTATCTAAGCGTTGCATGTTTGACAGTATTTGATTGATTTTAACTATTCGATTCAAGTATTTCACTATTTAATCTCTAATTATTTGTTGCACTGAGTTTTGCAATCCCACTTCACGTATTTAATGTTCCTAGTTTTTTCTTCATTTCAGTAGTCTTTTAAATGTTTTAATTATTTGTCGACACAGTTTGGCTTCCTTGCGCCAATCGTATTCGTCATTCATGTAAAATTTCATGATTTGAGGATTCGTGTCCAATTTTATAAAGTGCATGTTGCCAAATAGTACTCCTTGTATGACAGCGATGTGTAGTGGTTTGAGTATTTCTTCGAGATTTTCTGTTAAATTGTTAAGCGCTGCCGGTTTTTCCCTTGCTTTTCTGCAGTCTGCGATTTTTGTGGAATACGTAGTAAGTTTATTATATATTTGATTCCTCAGACTAACAGGATAATTCAGTATTAAGGACGCTCGTAACGTCCTGTATCGGATTGATGGATCCATTTTATGTATTCTGTAATCGTAGGTTTAATTTAGATATATATTCGTGTAGGTATTATTGCGAAAAAGGGAGGTGCTTATAAGTGGTTACTTCCCAATTGAGTAAACCCAGGTATTGCTTGCAGTGAACATATATAGATAGATATAGAATATTTAAATTTCATGAAATATTTTTGCCCAATATATGTTTGATTATTTGATTTTTAAATTATTATAGGCTTAAGCGTAGTGTTAAGTGGTCCAAGTCACTTTCGTATAGTTAAATTACGTATTGTCACGTTTGCGAGGTACCCATAGATCTTAAGTATTGGACTTTAATGTAATTGAACATGATATATCATAATAAGAGATACAGTGTAGTAAAATAATAATCTTCTGATCCTGTTCCGCTCGTGTTCTTCGGTATCCTTAGCTCCTTGCTGTTCTGTTGTCCGTTTTGGTATCATGGATCGACTAATGCCTGCGGATCAACTGCCGAAGTCTGGTCATAGTACGTACATTTGTTGTTTTCTTTGGCTAGGATTATTAGAAAGGTATGGGGACTTTCATATGGTAAGGAAGGTTTCGTTCATCCAATGGTGCTGTGACAGGTCTATCTGTATGCTGTTCAATTTTGGTATTCAATTTTCTGCGATTTGTTCTCGTTCTCCACTCATATCTTGCATTCGTACTTCTTGTTAGTAGCGGAGGTTGGATTCCGGTATTCGTTTTCATTGATTTTGAATTATTACTTGACTTGGATATCTTGGGCTCCCATTTCCAGTATGATGATGGTTATGCTGCTTTGCACTGTAGAGAGTACTTCTACTGCATGCTCGCTCCGTTGTAGTCTCCATTATCCTGTGGAACTTCCCATCGTCGTCACGATCGTGTAGAATGCTTGGTTTACGCATGTAAGGTATTTTGAATATCTGTTGTTTAGTGTTGGTCAGCAAGATTGTGACCTCTCTTTTAAATATTTTGTTTTCATTTTCTTCGTCCTTTTCCAAGTGTACGCGGTATTTTCTGAGTGAGAACATGACGTGAGCATCTTTTCAGCGATAGTTCGAATTGATTTTCGAGTATCAAGAGGTCGGAAGAAGGATATAGGGGAGCAGGTAAGGAAAGCAAAATAGGATTGTGTTTTGTTCGTCGTTGTTGTTTTCTTTTCTTCTTTTCTTTTCAGGCCGAAGGTCCGCAGAACATCAAGTTCGATCCCTGATATCCTGAAGAATTAGGTGCCAATATTCGGAACCTTAAGCCGCAACTGTAGGGCGTTGCATGTTTCAGCTCATTCATGCTGAAGGAATTTCAGGCTTATTCTAAATCTTACACTTCAATTCATAATTTTACATACTACTCGTCAGTGGCCTATCGTTACAGTATTTTATTATATATTCTACTTATTTCTTCACTTGTTTTCAGGTTATCGCAAAGGTGACAATCGATACTCGAACTCATGCCAGCCCACAGTATTGTTACTTCATGAGTATGATTCTAATGTTATGCATATACATACATGTATATACATATGCATATGTATATGAATATTATAATTTTTATTATTTATTTAGTGAGGCTATTTAACGGGATCTGTGTCATTCCGTCGGCGTTCTTTTACCGTTATAATTCAAGCGTTAGTAGCCATTATGAATAGTTAAGTTTAGTATTATTTTTTTATTTTTATTTTGCAAGTTTCTCTCATTTTCTCAAGTTAAGCCTGAAGTAATAGAAAGAATATCCTACCTTTATCTGCTATCATTATCTGTATCTATTTCGTCCGCCGAAATCTCCTCCAATTCTTCGTGACTATCGGTATTTTCTATTTCGTCGATTTTCGCTTCGCAATATTGTTTAAATACATCTAATAATTTATGCATTTTTTCTACTTTCTTTTGCAATTGTCTCGCGATAATTAATATTCGGTGTTTCCTTTTCCTCGCCTCTAAGATTTCTTTATTGGGGTGTCTCCATATCCTAATCATACGAGGGCGCTCATTCGTGTGTCTGTCCATTCCTGATTCTGGAATGATATGAGACGTTTATTTCTTTATTTACGGAAGAAAAAACGTTTCGTTCCATTTATAACTCTATATTTTGCATTCAGTGCATTGCAAATACGTGCTCGTGCAGATTAGTGCTACCTTCACCTAGATTATATAAAAGGGATGCGGACAGCAAAAGTCGGGAAAAGAAAAAAAAAAATTATGTGTCTAAAATATTAAGTGCAGCATGGTAATGTTGCGTGCTCTGTTATTATCTACTTTGTCTAATGTTTTTTGACTAAACTATTTTCATTCTTGATACCGTTTGGAATCAAAAGTTTGGTTGAAAGCGCGTTATTTTTCCCCTAGCCTTAGTTTGCCAAAAATTATGATGTATGTCCAATTTTTGGTTTACTGATTGTTATGCTGAAGGAATTAATAAATGTCGCACAGTGTAGATATTAAATATGTCATGATTTATATTAATGACCTCTGTTATGTTTTTGTTTTAATGTCTACAAATGTTGATTATGAATGTTTGACTCGATATAAAGCATTGAGAGTACATTCGGTACGGGATTATCTCCCAATAAAAAAAAAATGTATATGGACATTATGATTTTATGCACATATGAATGAAAAATAAAAAAAATCTATATCTATATATGTATACATATATATGTAGGTTATTTCATTGAATACAATGCTAGTGATAATTATAAAAAAAATATAGAAAGAGTAGTTTCGAATACTGTATAAAATACTATAAAATAATATTTATTTAGTTATTTATTTTTTTTTTTTTTTTTCTATCTTATTTCGCCGCCGTTTCCCTGGGGACCCCTTGGATCGTCACTCCCAAAGTATTTATTGACTCCAAACCCCATTGAAATTCGGCCTTCTCCCCGTCGTGTAGTGGAATCGTGTAATTTTTGGCATTCGTGTTGTTCCAGCTCAACAAAATATTCCCTGCGGTAATTGTGCACTATTGCTACATGGGAGAACATTCCGCAACGGTGAATTGTTCGATCTAATTGTAATCGACATTCTACGACCGTAATTTGTCCATATTTGTTAAGTTGCATAAGTTCGATGTTGACATTTGTTGATTTGGGTTTAACAAGGGGGATGTGACATTGCCCCACCTGGAGTAGAGAATACGAGGTGATGTTTAAGGTAGACCCACTACAATCATAACCTACTAATCCATTAATTTCCTGGGTGTTGATGAACAACAGGACGAGAATAGCCGTCATCATCCTTTTTAGAGTCATCTGTAACATTTTTGGATGATGTTGGGATTTTGCTAACTCAATTTTCCCACTACCCTAATTTTCTGATTATAATTTGTTATTAATTATTAATTAGTTATTCTAGCTGAAATAATGATTCTAACTTTTGAAGATTTTTATTCTTAATGTCTATTGTGTTATCATTTATCTGGTTATGAGAGAAACTTGCATTTTAGATAACCGTAGCTTATTAATATGAACCTTTTTCTTGGCTCCATTTCTATTTATTATGACGTTACAATTTTCTAGTATTTCAATGATATTATAAGGACCTTCATACTGGTCAGTCATTTTTCCCTTATTGGGTTCTTTAAGCAAAAATACTTTATTTCCCACACTAAGCTGTTGTGGATTTATTTTCGCATCGTAATATTCTTTAGATTTAAGTTTTGCTTGATGAAGATTTTGTCCTGCTGTTTCTTGAAATGTAGTGATTCGAGTAAATAGTTGGCGCAAATAGTCTCCGTATGTAGGCTCGATTGGCTCATTAGCGGCTTGACTGGATGGTAATCTAGCTAATTTCCCGAATACTAATTGATGAGGAGTGTATCCCGTTCCCTCGTGGACACTAGTGTTATATGCAAAAGAAGCTAATTCACATAGTTCGTCCCAATCTGTATGGGTGTCTGCGTACTGTTTTAGGTATTGTATGAGGACATGGTGGGATCTTTCGATGGATCCATTGCTTTGAGGTCTATATGCAGTAGTATGATATTGTTTAATTCGAAATTTCTTGGCAATTGTTTTCATGAGACAAGATATAAAATTTGAGCCTTGATCGGTGAGTATGATTTTTGGTGCTCCGAAATAGCAGATAAAATTTTTAACAAGAGCAATTGCTATTTCTCTAGAATCTCCATTCTTTAAAGGTATAGCTAGAGAATATTTAGTTAACAAATCTTGAATGGTGAGAATATATATATTATCATTTTTAGTTTTCGATAAAGGTCCCACCATATCCATGGCGATTTTGTCGAAGGCTGCTTTAGGTGTGTCGGTAATAACCATAGGTTGTTTCGTTTTAACCCTAACTAATTTCTTCAGCTGACATGCCCTGCAATTACGAATGAGTTCGATAACGTCTTGTCTCATACTTGGCCAGAAAAAGTTCTGCCTAAGACGATTAAAAGTTTTCGTCGTACCTTTATGACCGTTCGTCGCGCTAGCGTGATACTCGAGTAGGATTTCGGATCGGTCATGCTCATTGGGAATTATGACTTCTTGCGTGCAAATTGTAATTTTTACATCAATTGGTGCAAATGTATCTACTAGGATTTGTTCTATTATATTCCATGGTACGTCGTCGAATTGATCAGTCTTAGCTATGCTAATTGATTTGATATTGAGATCGATTATTGCGTTGTGAACAGACTGTAACCCTTCGCGAATGTCTTCTTCAACCACTATGTTGTTCCTATTATTACGCAGGGGTAGGATGAGGGTAAGTTTTTTCTTATAAGGTATAACTTTTACACGGAGTAAAGTGAGATCATTGATCGGACAATCGATTGTATGCAGTATTTCCAGAGCTCCATTATCGCAAGCTTCACCCCTAATAGAAGTAAAGATAAGATAATTGTCTTGTCGCATGGCTAAATTGTCACGACATTCAATTACCTGATCCGAAATTATTCGCGAATTTGGTGGTAGTCTTTCTTTATTTTCCCTTTGTCGTTGATTCTCGAATGGAACGCGAGCTGTTGGGAATATTTCTTCGCTCGAATCGCTTGAATCATCTGAGTCAGGTACATCGACCACAACTGCTTCATTCTCTTGATTGCTAATAGGGTCTGTTCTGAGTATATCAGTCGAGTTGTTATCTTGTGCATCCTCTGGGAATATGAACATGTCGGACATAATTTCAGTAAAGTCTGCTAACCCTAGAGACCCGTCATCAAAAAATGTTTCATCTATTTCATCACAAGCGGCTGGGGGTAAATAGTGGGATGGGTCGATGTCTTGATTATTTGCAACGCTTGCAGGATATGACTCAGAGCTGCGTTCGCTCTCCGCTAATCCACCGTTACTGGATAGCTCACTGTGATTATGTTCGTTATCTGAGTCATTTCCTTCAGGTGATATCAGGGGTTCAGATGCCGGATGTTCGGCTAAGATTTCCGTCGCGCTACTTGAGCCTGTCTGTTGCGTGATATCTTCGTCAGCTATATTACTTCTTTTATTTCTACCTACATTCTCACTGTCCTCTGATTTCGTGCTGTTATCTACTGCTATATCAATATCATCGCTTCCCACACGAGATCTTTTCGTCAGTGCTTTTGTTACCTCTTTCTTTTTTCGTTTTGCTGGGGCCGTAAATATTGAATCACTAGAAGAGGTGTCAGAATCAATCGTGAAAATTCTTTTTATATCTAACAAAGTATCATCGTTGTCGCATTCTGTTTCGTTATTAAATGGAATATTTCTAGATAAAGCATCAGCATTTGCGTTCACTAACCCTGGTTTATATACTATTCGGTAATCAAAATCCTGCATACTTAGTCTCCACCTAACAATTCTAGAATTTGGCGACGACACCGAATTAATCCAAGTCAAAGGCCTGTGGTCTGTAACTAATGTAAATTTCCGACCGTAGACATAAGGTCGAAAGTAGTTTACCGCATAAATGATAGCAAGCATTTCCTTTTCTATAGTTGAGTAATTTCTTTCTGATTTTCCTAATACTCTTGAGATATAGGCAATTGGAAGATCTTTACCAATCTCTCCTTGACTGAGAATTCCGGCAATGCCGTATCCGCAAGCATCTGTCGTGATTACAAACTCCTTGGTGAAATCTGGATATTGCAGTATGGGAGATTTGCACAGCGCGTTCCGTAAATTACTAAAGGCTTTGTTTTCCTCGTCGCCCCATTGAAATTTCTTGTCTTTCATTAGGAGAGAGGTTAAAGGTTTGGCGATTTTTGCATAATTTGGGATGAATCGACGGTAATACCCGGTTAGGCCAAGAAATTGTCTGATATTTTTCTGATTGGTTGGTCTTGGAAAATTTTGGACAGCTGTTAATTTTTTTGGTTCCGGACGTACTCCATCAGATGATATAATGTGTCCCAGATAATTGATCTCTTTCTTTAAAAAGTGACATTTATCCGGTTCGAGTTGCAAACCAGCCTTTCGTAAGCGCTCACTTAAATTTTGAAACTTTCGAACATGCTCTTCAAGAGTCTGAGAATAGATCACTATATCATCCATGTAGACGAATAATTCTTTACCCTGTAATCCAATTAGGACTTTATCCATCATTCTTTGGAATGTTGGGGGTGCGTTTTTGAGACCGAAGGGCATGCGCGTAAACTCATAGTGCTGATAGGGTGTAGAGAATGCGGTTTTATGTGTGTCATTAGGATGAATAGGGATTTGATGGAATCCACTAGCAAGGTCAAAGCTTGAGAAATATTGGGCATTTCCCAACTGGTCTAATATTTCATTAATGTTTGGGAGAGGGTAGGCGTCCCCGATGGTTTTTTCATTGAGAGATCGGTAGTCAATTACCATTCTCCATCTTTTATTTCCTAAGGAATCTTCCTTTTTCGGAACTATCCAAATGGGAGAACTATAGGGCGAATCGGATGGTTTAATTATACCTCTTGCCTCTAATTCTGTACATTGTTTTATAATTTCGTCTTTGTGAATAGGAGGGAATCTATATTGTCGTTTGAATACAGGTACGTCATCTATTGTATTAATTTGATGAAAAATAGCATTTGTAGCACCTAAAGCTTCGCCATTAAGAACAAAAAGGTCTTGGTGTTGGCTAATGAGTTCAGTAATTACAGTATTTTCTGTTTCAGTCAAATGATCGAGATAGAGGAGGTTTTGTATAGATTTTGCACGTTCAGCAGTGAGTTTATCGCTTGAGACTACATTAATGGGAATAGTATCGAGAGGTGGACTTGCGAACCAATTTGGCTTGTGACTTAGATAGTCGAGTTTTTGAATATGAGAATTAGGCTCTTCTTGAAAATTGTTTTCGCGGATCAGTTCGCGCTGTGCATCAGTCTCTCCTCTACATGTTAACCAACTACACTGGCCCATCTTAATCACAGGCGTAGGCAAGGTCAAATCTTGATCACTTTGATTGATAGCTCTGATGTATGCGTTTCCTTGAATATTCAATTCTGGACTTCCAATTATGGAAACCTTGTCTGCAATGTAAATATCCGAGATAAGGCCAACCGTGGGTGAATCTTTGGTTAATTGAACTGTAAATGCACAGGAAGAATTTTTAGGAATTGTTTGATAGTCGTCGTAAGTTATTTCCATCACTACATTATGGAAAGAAAAAGTTTTAGATTCATACGAAAGAGTGGCTCTGAACTCATGGAAAAATTCTGCGCCAATAATTCCGGCCTGAATTATAGGAAGATTGTCGCTCACTACATGAAATTTTATGGAATAGTTATCAATGTTAATTAAAACGGTTCCAAGGGTTTTAATAAAATTGTCAGTAATACCGTGAAGCTCAATAATGTCTTTGTTATTCATTGGGGCGTGAAAATTAAGAGCGCTGATTTTAATTAAATTGACTTCCGCACCACTATCGATCATCATCACCGTTGGTAATTTTAATTGTGATGAGTATAATGTAACGGACGCGATCTTTGTTTTTCCAATTTGCACGTGAGCAATACGAGAATAAGGCTTTAATTCTGTCTGTCCTTTCGAATCGAGAAGTTTTTCTGCAGTAGTCCTCTCACTAGATCCATTGGGTTTTACGGGCGCGGTTAATCTGAGATTTTCAATTGATTTTTCCGTGTCTAATTGTGCTTCTTTTAGATGATGGACATCGCTAGTTTCAATTGATGATGTTTTAGGGTTATTTGATTCCGTATGTGTTCGATTGGGAGGATTTGTAGCTACGGATTCATTAGCGTTAGATAGTTGTTCAGACGCGCGCCGCGCAGTGGTGTTAATGGAACAATCGGAATTTATTTTTGTATTTTCTGTGGAAATTTTAATCTCTGATTCTACTGGGGAAACTATCGCATTAATCGGTTCGTCAGGTATACAATTAATGTTAACGTTCGTCTCTGAATTATTTTTTTCGAATTGATTATTATTAACTGAGTCCTGTACTTTTTTTAACCCCCGGGATTTCTGTCTCAATTCTTCATGATATCCGAGTCCGTACCGCATTAATGATGGTTTTTGTTCCCATAACGCCCTAAGCCCTTCATGTGTTTTGATGGCATTAATTGTTCGTGCTCTTTGATCGACGTATAATTCTTCTATGGTTTTGATCGGGATTTTCGCTAGATCCGCTCCGGAAATATTTATATTACTATTAATTGCGCTTTTCAAAGTGTCCTGAATATTTAATTTAGAACTTCGTAGTGTGCAATCGCGTTTTATTGAGTTCCCGTGGTTGTTCCCGAAGTCGAGGGGAAATTCGGTTGGATTTGATTTTCGCTCGATTGGTTGCACGGGTTTTGAGATAGTGACGGGATTTGATTCGGATTGCTCCCCGTAAACCCGCCAATATTCTGTTCGGGGAGTTGGCCATTTTTTGAATTCATTTCTTTTTGTCTGTTCATGTAAGCTAACTTTCTACAGTTACTCAAGTTATGCCCTGGCGATCGACATAATTCACAAAAAACTCCCGGTATATAGCTTGGTTTATTGCCGTTTTCCTGCCCAAAATTGCTATTACTTGAATAATTTTGAGTACCAGTATTATTAAAGGAACTAAAATTGTTTCGATTTGCAGAAAAGCGATGATTATTCCATGAACCTGGGTTGCTGAAATTCCTGGGATGATTATTGTGATATCTATTTTGAGATATTGCTTTTGAGTTACTAAACCCTTGTGGTGTTTTGCTGAACCCGTTTCGATGTGAAGTTTCGTTGTCCCGTCGATTGAAAACGCGGTTGTCCTCTTGTGGAATGTTTGCATTAACTCCAGAGCTGTGTGAGTTAGTTTGAGTTGTGCCAATAAAATTTTGGGGCTCGTGAAATCGAGTCATGTCGCGTTCGTGGATTTTATACACTTCGATTGTATTTTTAAATGTTTCATCTAGAGTCGTATGGGGTTTAGATAAGCATTGGATACGAAGCGAAGGTGGAAGACCATTCAGAAAGGCTCTAATAGTATCTTTTTCAAGTTTAGTGACATCTTCTACTGTTAAATATTCTCTTTCAAGCGTTTCAGTTTTAATTACATCAGAATAGAGGCTTTTAACGTGGTTAATGTAATCTACAACATGCTCTTGCGATTTCTTGCAAACATTCTCAAGCGCTGCTTTCAATTCATTTGCAGTTTTATAAGGATCAAAAAAGTTGCGTAAATTAGTTTCAAGTTCCAGAGGTGTTTGATATTCCAAATTTTCTAAGGTTATTCGTGCACGTCCTTTAAATTTCTGACGAACAAGTGCTAAAAACATGGGAACGGTAGACTGGTCGAGCATAGAGCATGCACGATTGCAAGCTCTCATAAATTGTGTAACTGTTATATTGTAACCGTCAAAAGAAGGTATATACGAGAGTGCATCTTTAACTGTGATTCTACTCGGAATGTAGTGCGCATTGATAGGTGTATTGCTGGGTTGTGATTGTGCAGTTTTATTTTTCAATAAATCTATGTCATTCTTAAGGGTAGCCATCTCATCCAGAATTACGTTAGTTGCCAAATAATTTTGATTTGAAATATTGGGTCGTTCAAAGTCTCCTTCCGACGGAGAATTACTAGTCTGCGTTTGACATTCTTTCAATTGTTTTACTGAAGCTTGTAGGTCTTTAATTATTTGGGCCTGTTCTTCGATTAATTTCAATCTTTCCAAGAGTTGTTGATTAAGCTCGCGGGCTTCTTCTAATTGCTCTGGTATCTCACCCACATTCGTTTCGTAATTATCCATTTTGATTGATGCAAGTATTGATATCTATATATATAAATTTTGTTAATGTATTTCAAAAATCAAAAAAAAAAAACAATGAATCTGTATGAATATATATATGGTAACGAGTTGAATTAATCGATTAATTTTTGAGATTTACTTTTTTTCTTTCAGAACAAAAAAAAACTCGAGTAAAATAAAATGAAGGATGAAACGAAAAACGAACATTGGTCAGTATATCGTATCTTCTAGGATGATAGGCGTTAAAAGTGCTAAAATTCATTAGATTAAAATTATGTGTGCGACCAGCCAACTAATACAATAAAAAAAAAAACCGAAAAAGTGACTGAGAAAAACCCCACACTTAGCACCATTTTTGTTACGTATTTCCGGTGAATTTGGTGTTATTAGAAGAAATAAAATCTCAGTTGGTGTCATTGTTTCAATATTGTCCTTCCGTTTTTGATCTTAGTAATTTAGGGAAGCCGAAATAACAATTTTTAACCGTCGAGCGGTAGCCGATTAAAATTTGACTTGCCGATTTTAAGAAGGACATGCTAGATTGATTTATTTTAACGTTGAGAATTTACCGAAAAACCGTAAATAGTGGTTAAACTTTCCCTTTTTGGAATATCAAACGACATCCGGGTAGAAAGAATAAATGTTTTCCTCATGTTACTCACTTTCGTTATTTCTTTTATAATTAGTCCTTTGGGTCGCTATCTGGACGGCTGCTTGGCTGGATGGATGATACGTTTTCCGTAGTCTTTTTGAATAAAGTTTTTTTTTTGTTATTTCACTTATTGACGTTTTCTTTTCTGGATTTCCGAGAGAAACAAAATTAATAAATATATATATATCGAACGAAAACTGTATTTTTAATCGTTGGTTCACTTCACTAAGAGAGTGCGGTTTGTTTTAGATTACATAATTTAATTGTTAAATTCTCGTGGGGTTCGCAAGAGACCGTTCGTAAACGAGCATCTTGGGTCGCCTCGGCAAAATTTATCAATTAATTTTACTGAAGATTTGGAATGAAAGAGTTAATTGTTAAATTCTCGTGGGGTTCGCAAGAGACCGTTCGTAAACGAGCATCTTGGGTCGCCTCGGCAAAATTTATCAATTAATTCTATAAAAAATTATGCAATGAAAGATTCAATTGTTAAATTCTCGTGGGGTTCGCAAGGCACCGTTATTTAAACGAGCGTCTTGGGTCGCCTCGGCAAAATTTATCAATTAATTCTATTCAAGAGTGATTTTTCACGTAAGTCAACCGATAAATTCTCGTGGGGTTCGCAAGCCACCGTTCTTAAACGAGCGTCTTGGGTCGCCTCGGCAAAATTTCTCGGTATGATTTGTGTGATGGGGAAGTTAACACTTTTTCACAACACTTGGTATCACTTCTTTTTTATTCACCACAAATTCTTTACTTGTTTGAGACTTGACATGTTTAAATTTAATAATTAAAGTGAATGGTGGCTTTAGAAAAATATTTCATGTAAATGAATCTTATGTCGAAAAATGCGAAAGGTAAAATAATTGTGAGTTCAACAGTGCAGACAGCAAAATTATCATAAATTCAACGGTGCAGAAGGCCAAATTATTCTAAGTTCAAGAGTGCAGAAGGCCAAATTATTCTAAGTTCAAGAGTGCAGAAGGCAAAATTATTCTAAGTTCATAACTCACGAAATTTTTCCAAGTCCACAACTCACGAAATATTTTCTAAGTCCAAAAATAATTTGGAACTTAGTCGATTTAATGTTCCCGGAGCTCTTCGGAGAGATGACTGCTGCTGGCTGATGTTGAAGTTGAACTGCCGTTTTTCTGCGGCACTGAGACTACTCTGACCGATTATTCACCGCGTCGATCGTTGGCGCACGCTATCCAGTAGTAGGGATGGTGGGGATGCTTCGTTTAACGTGCAACTCCACTTGACTGAGAGTAGGGATGGCGCGTGATGCGTATTCATATGTTCTGTGTATAGTCTCATCTAATGCTGTGACATTCTCTTATGCCTTATTACATTTTTCATTTTTACATTTTTAATTCTTAAAAATTATTTCTGATATTTTGACAATGATTTTTCTGTTTTAAAATTAATTTTTGAACGTGATTTTCACTATAGCTTAAATGGATCCTTTTGGCATCCTCATGGTACTACTATAAGCAATTTTTGTCTATTGACGTTGTCTCTTGACAAATTTGACAAAATTCATTTTTGACCCTATTTTTGGTCTAGAAATACGATTCTAGTATTAAAACCTTTTTGACAATTTTTTATAACATTTCAATTGTTAATAACAATAGTATTTTTCAGTAATCAGGAACAATTATTCATCCATTCAAATGTCCACATTTTATAGCATTTTTCCATAAATTTTCATTTTCTTAACTATACAACTTTCGGAGATATTGACTTGACCTTGAAAAATGTTTATTAACTTTTAATGGCGTTGTTTATAACGTGAAAAATCTAATCAATGGCTCAGTCGTTAGAGGATTCAGTGGACTATTTTTATGGATTTTTCGGTAGCAATTCGTTCATTAATTTCGTGGTTATTAACATTTACAATTAAGATCGCTAATTTATCAAAATTGACATGTTTAAATTGTTGAGTTTTGTTTAATTTTCTTTCATATTCTTGTTCTTGTTATTTAAATGCACTAATTTCGCCAATTTTAGATTTTTTAGGGGTAATTCCTAATGACATGTCAATAGACATTCAGTTTTGTCTATTGACTTTTACAATTTTTTATTACACATTTTTGTAGTTCATAATTTATGCCATAGTTTCTATATGGGATGTTTTTGCATATGTCCCATAGGGAAGGCGCTAACGATTCTCGAACTTTATTTGCATACACCGATACAAGGATTTGGGTGTGTGTGTATCGTGTGAATTATTTAAAAATCAATATCTTCACTGTTTATGAAGATTAAGAAAAGATTTTTTTGTTACATATCAAGGATCTACAGAACTTCCTTTTACGATTTTTCTGAATTGTTCGTAGAATATTTCATGTATATTTTGTTTACAACAATTATATTTGTTAATAAATTTTATTATTTTTATGAGTGAAATAAATAGTTCTCAATATATGGAGTCCCTTTTGTCTGGAAACCATTTCTCTATCGTCAATAATGCGGACGCTAGAATTTTCCAAAGTTTTTGTGGACACACCGATACATGGGTTTCTATGTGTGTGTGTAAAAGTTTAAAAATGAATATCTTCACTATTTATGAAGATTAAGAAGAGATTTTTTAGTTACATATCAAGGATCTACAGAACTTCCTTTTACGATTTTTCTGAATTGTTCGTAGAATATTTCATGTATATTTTGTTTACAACAATTATATTTGTTAATAAATTTTATTATCTTTATGAGTGAAATGAATAGTTCTCAGAATATGGAGTCCCTTTTGTATGGAAACCATTTCTCTATCATCAATAATGCGTACGCTAGAATTTTCGAAAATTTTGTGGACACACGGATACCTGGGCTTGTATGTGTGTGTATGAAACTTCAAAAATAAATATCTCAACTGTTTATGCAGATTAAGAAGAGATTTTTGGTGGGTGCTTACCCCGGTGATCGTTCTTTCTTTTCCACTGATTTTCATTTTGTTGTTATAAATGTTTGTTAATTGTTTATTAACAAATTCTATTTTTTCATAACTTTTCATGGCCATTGTCTTATGGAATATTTAGTTTACGTTATTTCTTGACTTTTCATGTATCCTTTTTGATGCAATAGTCGAATTTATCTATTTTTCTGAATTATGATTTCTCTTTTGTATTTAAATTATTCGTTTGTCTTTTCATTTATTTCAATCGGAGTCATATCATTCTTAGATTGACTCATATCAATATATACATGGAAATTTCCAAGATTTCGTCATTTTTGAGAGGGTGCGTTACTCGTCCTCGCGGTTTAACCCTGTTCTAACGTCCCAAAGCTGAGTTTCTTTTAATCATTGGTATGTGGGCTCCTGTATGGTCCCGAATTATTTTTATTTTAAGTAATCATTTATTTATTCTGTGCAATGATTGTATTAAAGGTCATCGGCTTGCGACGTCAGAGGGAGAAATACTGTTCCGTCCTCCGTCAATGTTTCTATCTTTTCATTTCTTTATTTTTATTTATATATAGAATCCTTTTGGTCATTCATCTAAGAATGTTTCGTTACATGACCTCTGGTTGATATATATGATCAGTT